>NC_067239.1:33120479-33300479 GCF_019924925.1 Ctenopharyngodon idella | reverse complement strand
GATTAAATCAAATCCATTTGGTGCTGACACTGTATTTATGCCACAAATATTGTGGAATAATTTAGATGTAGTTTTGTTGTCTGGAGCTGCAACTGACTCATGCAACTTTATTTAATCTCTGTTTAATCTTCATAAAATGAGTGTTTTTGTTATTAATAATAATAATAATAAACCCTAACATGCATAATGACACATAAATGCAAAACATGTATTGTGTATGGACATATATGCAGAACAGATGTAGATGAATATTAGAGAGAAACGCTCAAAATGCGTTTACTTACATAATCCAATTTAGGCATAACAGAACGACATCTTCCTATTTTGTATTTAAAAAGGTTGATTATTTCTTCCGGGTGTCCTAAAGACTTGAGAATATCCATTTTCCCACTTGTGTCTATTACGCGTGTGGTGTGGACGCTCTTCTTAACAGGTGAACTGAAATTCACGCGCTCCTATTTCCATTCAAACTCTATAGAGATCCAGGACAGTATCACCTAAACTGCGTAACGACAATCCCTCACTCACACGATCGACTGACTCCTCTGATTAGCCGAGGCGTCATGGGTTTAGAGCGCATCGACCAATGAGCGGCAAGAACGACTGGCGTGATGGCCCGCCCAGTAACCAGTAAGATGGACTCAGAGCTGTGAGAGTAGCTCATTGGTCAGACAAGTGATGACGTTGGGGGAGGTACGCGCAACACCGGGAAATAGAATCACCTCAGCTGCAAAAATGAGAGATAAAGCATTACAAATAATTAAAGATGCTATCTGTAAGACTAATATGGTTTAATATAATATAACCCAAGTAACTTTTTATTTATTATTGTGCTTAATGTTTAGCCTATATGTTTTCCTGATCTGTTCTTACGTTAATGGGGTTCACTGAAAACATCGCTATTTACACTAATAATAATTATACATATGCTTAAACACATATATTTCTGAAACGGTATTGTTTTTCTGTTATGTTTATTAGTCCTTGACAAATAAAAAATGACTAAGTCAGTTATTACTTTTTAATTGTTAAATTAATGTTTAACTTTATTACTACTTGCGCATATTTTACGCATTTAAAGACGTTGTTCTCGCTCTCTGTGAAAGAAAACAGTTGAATTTAGAATTACAAACATTTAATCTAATTTTCACATATGTTGTGTTTTCAAAACAACATTTAAACATGGAGTGAGTTGTTTCGCATACATACAGTTATATACATGTATAGAATATTACAAGAAAAGAATTACAATTTTCTTTCCAGGCTAATGAGAAATGCTAACACTGTTTAATCTATACTAAGAGATCAGATGCACAAGTTTAAATTGACTTTAAAAGCAGTTTTTGTCACCTTTCCAGTTGGAAAGGAAAACTGTAACCCTGTTTTCTCTACAGAAATAAATACAGGAAGTTATTTAAAATCACATGAAATTAAAGGAGCTCAGCTGCAATAAAGATTTTAAAGGAAGTCAAATTTGCGGTGAGGGTTATTTTTTACACTGTTTCAAGGAAGTGGCTTTTAGGACAGAAAGTTGATGCAACAGGTTTCGGTTTGATTCATTAATCTTGACATCAACAAAACAAAAAACAGTCAAAATTATATCTTTGGAATACATATATGCTCATAGACATGATTAATAATATTCATGACAATGAAAATAAACATTTCCCTGCAGATATGGCGTGAAGGAGAAAGAATACAGCGGGAGTGCTTTGAGCTTCATTTAAATATTGTTAAGTTCTACGCAACAAACAGAACTGCAAAAATAACTTCATTTTTACATTTTCAGGAGAATATTGTTGTGTTTGCATGTGCAAAACTTGAAGCCACTATGGGCCTTAACACGCTTTAAAATAATGTAAAGTACATGCTACAGTCCAACTGACCCGAGGTCCATCAGGCCAAGATCGTGAACATACAGCTTATATAATGTTCTTATATAATGACTCGAGGATCTTTGGTTCAGGATTTTCTGCTACAACTGATCTGTTGATCTGAATCCAGCACAGCGCTCGGGGTCCCTCTGTACGGTATCCCATCAGGCATCTTCATCATTTAATCACTGAAGCTCATTGGTTCTTCTGGTCTGGATGAAGTTCTGCAGGCCGAGTCTGAGTGACGCTTTCAGGAGGAGCATCTCGGTTTCTTACGCCAGAATCAGGTTGTTCCAGACGTCGCTTTTGGAGCTGGAAGATCCACTCGGAGAAAGTTTGAGAGCAGAATTTGAGCTTGGAGTTCCCATATAAGTCGGAAAGGCAGAGACCTGGATAGATGGAGGAAAGATATTGTGTTATTATTCAAACCAGTAACTTTGGAATCAAATAATTTAATAAATGAAAAAATGTAAATGAGTAGCGGATGAATAACATGGACATATAGCTTTCTACATTACGTTTTTAGATGAGGAAATACATATAATTACATATTTGTATTATTATTTGTAGTTCATAATCTGCATGTAATTAAAATTAATATTTAAAATATTTATCAATGTTATATATATATATATATATATATATATATATATAAACATTATATTTAATATTAAAATTCATATAATATTTATCAATGCACACACACACACACACACACACATATATATATATATATATACTTTATATAATTAATAGGAACTAAAAGAGAAAACTGCATAAATATATGGATTTATATAAAACTACTTATAGTAATATTAAAATTAATTTTTATAATATTTATAAACACAATATATTATTCATACTAAATATATATATATATATACATAATTATAATTATGTACTCAATTAATAGGAACTGTAATAATAATAGTAATAACTATAAAATAGAGAAAACACTGCCTAAATATATGGATTTATATAAAATATTTATTATATTTAATATTAAAATCAATATTCATAATATTTAAAATCACTTATTATATATATATTATATATATGTACATAAAATCACATGTTTTATATATATATATATGTAAATATAGTTATGTTATTGGCTGTTTATATATATATATATATATATAGCTCATAATCTACATGTAATTAAAATGAATATTTAAATGAATATTTAATGTTTAAAAACAAATATTATACAGTATATATTTACACACACACACGCACATATATATATATATATATATATATATATATAAATATATGAATGAAATCTGAAATATTTTATGTACTCTCTTAATTAACATGAACTCATAAACTCTATAATAATTCTAAAAGAGAACTAGTGTTAGATGAGGCGGTGTGTGTGTTCTCTGACCGGTGTGTGTATGTTATGGTGTGTGTAGAGCGACGCCGTGTCCGGCTCCGTCTTTATGGCTCGCGGTTCCTCTGTGGGACTGGAGTTCACGGCACCGGACGCCGTCTGACCCTCAGAGGCTCCTGTCAATCACAGACAGGTCAAAGGTCAGAATCACTGGATTTTCATCAAGACATGCTTCGTCAGGTAAAGCTCTCAAGGTCTCAAGATACTGAATGATAGTCTTGAGTTCTGTGATCAGTGTCGGCGCTCACCAGGTTTGGACTTGTTGATGTTTTTGGGTTTGCGTTTGCGGGTCTGAATTCCCTCTTTCTTCATGGCGAGAGGACGAGGAACCTGAAGAGAAGAGCAGACGTTTGAAACACTGCACAGAAACTCTGTTGTTTTGTTCATTCTTTGTCTCCATCTGCTGGTTACACACATTACTACAGCCTCTCTATCTTTCAGATCATGTGTTCAGGTGCATGATTTTGGCACAAGAAGTTGTACATTTGTATTGCCAAAGGATAAAGTAAAATAATAATATCTGTGTCTCACCCCGTGGAGTTTCATGTAGAGTCCGCAGGCGTTGCAGACCGGCTCTCCCTCTGCATTACGTCTCCAGAGGGTCGTTGTGGTCGTCTGACAGTTAGTGCAGGACAAACCAACCCGCCTGGACGCAGACTGACAGAGAGACACACACCAGTGAGGGACAGATCATGATAGTCTTCTTATCTGAATCAAATCTTCAAAATAAAAAATACCACCCCAATAATGAAAAATAAAAAATAAATACTGCACTAATAAAAAGTAATGCAAAATTCAAAAAACACTTGCTGCAATTGAAAATAAAATATTGCAATAATAAAAAGTAATGCAAAAAATAAAAAATAAACGTGCTGCAAACACTGAAATAAAAAAATTAAAACATGCTGAAAACAGCACGAAAATATTGCAATAATAAAAACTTGTGAAAAAAGGGGGGGAAAAAACTACAAAAAAGTAATGCAAAATAAAAAAAATAAATAAATGTGCTGCAACCACTGAAATAATAAAAACAAATAAACATTGCAATAATAAAAAAATAGTAAAAATAAAAACATTGCAAAAAAGTAATGCAAAATAAAAAATAAACTTGCTGCAAACACTGAAATAATAAAAAATAATGCTACATAAAAAATAAACACTGTAATAATAAAACAACGCAAAAATAAAAAACAAACCTGCTGCAACTGAAACACTGAAATAAAAAATGAAAACATGCAATAAAAAAATAGTACAAAATAAAAAAAACACTGCAATAATAAAAAGTCATGCAAAAAATATAAACTTGCTGCAATTAAAATAATAAAAAATCATGCAAAATAAAAAGTCCTGCAAACACTGAAAATTCAAACATGCTGAAAACATCATGAAAACACTGCAATAATAATAAAAAAAAATTAGCAAAAAACACTGCAAAAATAAAAAATAAACCTGCTGCAATTATAAATAAACACTGCAATATTAAAAATTAAAGCAAAATACAAAATAAACTTGCTGCAACTGAAACTTTGAAATAATAAAAAATGAAAACATGCAACATGCAATAAAAATAGTGCAAAAAAACAAAACAAAAAAAAACAAAAACACTGCAATAATAAAAAAGTCATGATTTTTTTTTTTAAGTTCAGTTATTTAAGTTTGTTTCAGTTGTTTTGTCAGTTTGGGGTAAAGTTCTCACAAGCTTCATGATGTCATTTTACACTGTTTATTAATTATAACAGGTCGACAACATGATTAACTTGTGTTTAATGAACTGTATGTTTATTGGGCAATACTTAGATTTAACATATGAAAAATATCAGTTTCACAATTCTCATTTTCACATCTGCTGGAATGTTGTGATTGTGAATGTCAGTGAAACTCACCAGTCGTCTCTGTGGT
This sequence comes from Ctenopharyngodon idella, assembly GCF_019924925.1. NCBI lineage: Eukaryota > Metazoa > Chordata > Actinopteri > Cypriniformes > Xenocyprididae > Ctenopharyngodon > Ctenopharyngodon idella. The sequence goes on along the minus strand of NC_067239.1, from coordinate 33,295,310 downwards.
TTAATGAGCGGCCGGTTGATCCCGTTCATCTTGTGGTAGAGTCCGCAGGCGTTACACAGGTAATGACCCGTCCCGTCCCGCCGCCACAGAGGAGTGGACATCGCCCCGCAGTTCACACACTCTCGACCCTCCGCAAACTCATCGAACAGCTCTGAGGACAGACAAAACTGATCAAAACATCTGCAAACCAATGTCCACTTTAAAGGGTTTTACAGTCTGAGGTCACATGACCTTTTCATTCTGTAGAAGCTTTAAAACACTGATCTGAATGCCACATCTGGGACTAATAATGGACATTTACTGTAAGGTGCTGTTTCAACTTCAACTCAGTTCAGTTTATAAGCTTTTTTGGCATTGAATAAGTTTTTTTGCCAAAGCATTTGCAACATGCTGCAAACACTAAAAAACCTGCAATAATACAAAATAGTAAACAGTGCAATAATAAGGCAATAATACAAAATAATGAAAACACAAGCCTGCAATAATAAAAGAGCAAAATAATAAAAAACATAAACAGCAATAACAAATATTAATGCAAAATAATATAAAACTTAAATAATAATATTAATATATAATATAAAATATTAAATTATTAAAATATTATATAAATAATATAAAAAATAGTGCAAAATAAACACTGCAATAATAAAAACATGACGACAATAATAAAGAATAATTCTAAATAAAAAAATAAACATGCTGCAAACACTGAAAAGACAGCAATAATAAAAAATAGTGCAAAATAAAAAATAAAAATAAGCAATAATAAAAAAGTGAAAAATACAATTTATCATGACAATAATAAGGAATGATTTTAAATAAAAAAAACTTGCCGTAAACAGGCAATAATAAAGAATTATTCTAAATAAAAAATAAACTGGCTGCAAACACTGAAAAGACTTATAAAAATAATGCAACATAAATAAAAATAAGCAATAATAAAAATGTGAAAAAAATATATTTAATCATGGCAATAATAAAGAATAATTTTAAATAAAACACTTGCCACAAACACTGAAAAGACTTATAAAAAATAAAAATAAACACTGCAATAATAAAAAAGTGAAAAATATAATCACTGCAATAATAAAGGTTAATTCTAATTTAAAAGTAAACTTATGCAAACACTGAAAAGGCTGCAATAATAAAAGATAAACAATGGAATAGAAAACAATAAAAAATAAAAATGAGCAAAAAAGCCCTGTAATAATAACAATGAATGCAAAATAAAAAATAACCGTGCTGCAAACACTGATATAATAATAATAATAATACATAATAATAATAATAATAACAAAAAAAACGAATAATACAAAGTGCATAATTAAAAAATAAATAAAAATAATAAAAAAGTGCAAAATAAAAAATAAACACTACAATAAAAAATACTGCAAAGTAAAATAAAACTAATGTTTCACATCAAAGATTCATTTTAAACGATTTTTCTCATAACAAAAGCCTAGCTGCTTTCTGAATGAATCTTCTGATCAGCAGGAGGCGCTGTTGCTCATATGAGACAGAGGTGTCGCTGTGTGTCTCTATCAGACACACACACACACACACACACACACACACTGAGCTAATCTTTATAAATGGAAACAGAGCACTCATATATCAAACAGGAGGCCCCTGAGGGGCCCTTAACTACAACACTGAGCGATGGATCAATGTGGACAAATGAGAGACACAGAAAATCATTCATCTCTCTCAGCAAACCGATCTTGAGGCTTTCAAACACCTTTAACGAGCTGTTCGCTTTAACGGAGCAGAAGTTACTGTCAGATTCACTCAGAGTCATAAACCATCAGCCCTTTCTGACCCGAAACACTATTACAAACGAAAACGGGTTATTTTTCCAGTGTTTGGGTAGTTTTAGATTTAGATCCTGGGTCAGACGTAATAACCCAGGTGTTGAGTTATTTATCGCGGGCTTTTTGCGCCCTCTTCAGGAGAGAGCAGTGCAGCTCTGTCAAAATTGGTGCATGTCTTCAGTAAAATACAGGTTTGTGTACGTTTTATTTTATCTATGAATTTATTATTGTTCTGTATATCGTTTAATTTTATGCAAAGCAACATACAGGGGCGCGATGTGAGTCGACTTTTCACGTGATGGAAACGCCTGAGGCCTTGCATAAAATGTTATGATTTTATTCGAAAAAGATACAGAATATAAATACTTAGGATGTTAAAATATGTTCTCAGAATTGTACACTGATTGGTTATGGACAGGTTATGGAGTCAGTCACAGCATTTTTCGGCTACGAGTGAAACGCAGGCGGCGGTCTGAAGTTATCAGTTCCCCCGCCGAACGCGAGTCATCTCCGGCACGAGATCCAGCGCTGTTACGGTGGAAACAGACAACAGAGACTGGTCCATTACACTTGAATTACTAATAAAAAAGTGTTTAATTTTTACTTCTAATATTCATTAAACGAGCTTAAATGTAGGCAAAATTTATTAAAAACAGTATAAAATGTGCTATAGTGTATATTATCGAAAATAAAGGAATTATGTAAACCAGTGGTTGTGTGGAGTATTAAAAAAGGTTTAGAGGATTTAAGTTAATAAATAAACATTCATTCATGTATGCAGTTTTACGAAGAAGAAAAAAAAATCGGCTACGAGTGAAACGCAGGCGGCGGTCTGAAGTTATCAGTTCCCCCGCCAAACGCGAGTCATCTCCGGCACGAGATCCAGCGCCGTTACGGTGGAAACAGAGACTGGTCCATTACACTTGAATTACTTCTAAATGTTTAATTTTTACCTCTAATATTTGTTAAACGAGCTTAAATGTAGGCAATATGTATTAAAAACAATATAAAATGTGCTATACTGTAAAATATTATCGAAAATACAGGAATTATGTAAACCAGTGGTTGTGTGGAGTATTAAAAAAAGGTTTAGAGGATTTAAGTTAATCCATAAACATTAATTCATGTATGAAGTAAAAAAAAAAAATCAGTCACAGCATTTTTCGGCTACGAGTGAAATGCGGTCTGAAGTTATCAGTTCCCCCGCCGAACGCGAGTCATCTCCGGCACGAGATCCAGCGCCGTTACGGTGGAAACAGACAACAGAGACTGATCCATTACACTTGAAATACTTCTAATATTTGTTAAACAAGCTTAAATGTAGGAAATATGTATTAAAAACAATATAAAATATGCAATAATCGAAAATAAATGAACAATTAGTATGAATTCATGACCTCACTCACAATTTGTCTAAACCCCAGTGACGGGCAGGTTTAGGGGCGGAGTTAAGGGTTGGTCATACGAATTTAGCAACGCATAAAATATGTACGATTTAGCAAAAAACGTACTAATTCATACTAGTGAATGAGCCACCTCGAATTGAGATCAGGTTGGAATTATCATGCAAACCAGTGGTTGTGTGGAGTATTTAAAAAAAGTTTACAGGATTTAAGTTAATCTGTAAACATTAATTCATGTATGAAGTAAAAAAAGAGCTCGTATTATAGTAAAAATGAAATAATTACCCAATAAATAAATACCCAATTTGTTGGGTAAAATGAACTCAACCAGCCCTTAAGTTGAAAACAAACCAAATTGAGATGTTTTAAACCAGTGTTTTTGAGATATTAAAAGAGTTAGAAGAGACACACTGTGGCCTTTATTCAAGGCTGTAACCTTGAGATTTAAACCCACACGAACAAAAGACTGTCAAACACAAATCATTCACTCAACTGGCAAATAACGAGTTGTTTCGGACAATCACTTCAGAGGTCAAACACTCACAACACACATTTATCATGCACAGTTTTGAGAAATGGTCCTTTATGGGAATTTTACACACTCTTAAAAAATCAAGGTTCTTTAATGCAGAACTTTTAATATCCATGGAATCTTTTCAAAGTTTCTTTGTGGAACCAGTTGCTTTAGTTTTAAAAGTGTAGAAATATTAGAGTCCAGCGAAAATGCTTTTTATCTCTGCTAAATAAACAATCGAATTAATTAGAACCTGCAAAACCTCCAAAAGCAGGTCAATGTCAACAATAAATATGCTTTTGCGTCTCATATTTATTCCAGCAGCATGTCCCTTTAGGGATTCCGTATTAAAGTCCATCTCCGGGTTCATTTATGACCGACTATTAATAGGACGCGTTCATGTTCAAAGGTCACATTTATTCATATCAGCTATTAAGTTTAATGAAAAATCAACTATTTTATTTCTCAAGCAAACATCATTTATCTCGCACACGGATTGTGATTATGTCTCACTCTGAACGCCACAATATAACAATAAAATGAAAGAAATGATCAGTAATCAAATCTTGATCAATGAGTTTGTAGTAATTAATATAAATGAAATCGCGTGTGGCACAGCTTGACCAAATCATTTAGACATTGCAACATAATCTATTCAAATATGTGTGCAATAACTGCAAATTTGTTTTCACTTTCACTCTGTTTTGTCCATTTTAATTAATTGATTTCTATATCGACTTTAGATAAACTTTCGATTCTTTAAGAATGAATTAGAATATTCTTAATAACGATTCATCCTTTAAATGTATCATGTAGAAAAAATACCTTTATTATTTTTATTTTATTTTAAAATAATTAGTTTTTTTGATTCCGGTAATATAGGCTGTATTTTTTTGCGGTCGCGCGCACTTCATTTATCAGAATAAATAAAAGTTATTAAAAGTGTTCGATTATAGTTTTACAAAAATTATATTATTAATTAATCGTAGTCTTACCAATAAAATAATTTAAATGACACTCTCAAGTAATTGTTGTCATATAGTAAATAAATGCCATATGAAATAAATATATTGATTAATAATTTAGGCAATTTTTTTTTGCTCACACTCAAACAATATTTAAAAATGAACTATTTCACGTATTAAAAATAAAACTTGTGCTCTTTTTTACATGTGCATTATAATAATCATATTATGTCTTCAGTAAAATGTAAAGGATCTTCTGAGATGAAATAATTTTATCGTGTCTCCTATTAAAAGCACTTTCACATCATCCTAAAATAAGCCTAGAAAATAATATTTTTGTCGTAATTGTTCACATATGGCCTCAATAATAATATATTTGAAAACAGATTTATTTTTTCGAATTTAAAGTTTGTTTTGAAAACCCGACATATTATTAAGAAGTCAAGCTAAATTATATTTACAGGCGTTAAATCAACACTTTGCGGGAATTAAAACGGGTAACAACTTCATGTGAAGTGTATGAAAAATGAATATGAATTTTATGAATAGCCTAAAATTAAGACGATACAGAAAGTTTTTTCAAATATATTGCAAACCTGCATGTTTAAAATCATCATAATAAAAAGCCAATTCATTCATGCATTCAATATGACATAAAAATCAACTATCCAAATCAAACGTGTTATTATTTATGACTGAATCAATTTAATTACATTAGATACAGTGAAGCTCATAGTGACAGTGACACACATTTTCACTTATATAATGTACGTAATTTTAATATCCTCGCCATTTTATGCAATGCATATTTATTATGACAAATTGTATATTTCAAACAGTTGAAGAAATACTGAAAAAAACATAACTTTGTCATAATTTCTCAGCTAACATGAGGCCCATGATGATCAAAAGACAGCACTTTTACAAAAGCTTTCGTTTATACCTATAAAAGCCCAAACTGAATTCATATTTCAAGCATATTTTAGGTTCAGACTGAATTAAACACTTTCATTTTAATCATATCCTCAATATCAAACAATGAATCATTTTTATAAATGAATCATAAATTCTCATTTAAACACTGGTATGTTCTCATGAGTGACAAAAAATGGTGTAAAAAATTGCTAATAAATTTCACGATTTTTCTTTTAAAGGAGAAAGAGTTTTTTCTTGTACTGCATTAATCTTTATTTTTTGTACAACTTTGATTTTTTTTTTTTTTTGCTGTGCACGTAAAAAAAATCAAATGATCTTTCTGTTGAATTTTGAAATCTCAAATACCCTTTCCCATCTTATAGTTTATGTGTTATAGGAAATAATTCTCACCTAAATTCGGGTGTCGCGCGGCTCCGGCCGGTCCTCCGGTCTGGAGACTGTGCAGCACGGAACTGTCGAAGTGCGACGCCGCCCATGAGCCTCCGATGTTCGGGCTGACGTAGGCCGGGTACCCGCTGTGATAGGAGCCACTCAGACCCCGGGACCCGTAGTGCTCCCGCCCGCCAGTGGAGATGTTCAGCGGGCTCGTGTAGGTCGCGCTCTCCCGGGCTGTCGCGACCCCGGAGCTTAACGGCGGGCTCGTGGAGAAAGTGAACCTGGACACTGGAGAATGATGGTGCCCGCCGGTGGAGTTGTAAGAGGCGACCGTGTCCGCGCCCGGCTGCGTCCATCCCGAGTGTCCGGACACGGGGCTGCTCTGCTGCGGCGTCTGGAGGTACGGCAGCGCCGGGATCATCGGGGTGACCCGGGTGGGTGTCACGTACACCGGTGAAGCGGCCGCAGACGCGGCGTTATGGAGGAAGCCGGGCTCGTAAGACGCGGGTCCGTGGTTTGTGGTCATCGTTACACCTTGATACATGTCCACAGGTGATCGTCCGCCCCGATTATTCCACTCGTGCGTGTCGGGTGTGAGTACCGGAGCATCGGCGCTGACCTCTACGCTACCCTGCGCCGGCCGAGAGCATTTTCTGCTTCACCTCGCTTCACAGAAGACAGCAGAGGATGATGAGGGTGGAAAGTCTCACTGAAGTCTCTCCCAGCACTCCTCCCCGTCTCTCCGCCTCCATTAAGCGCATCTCATTCCTCTTCAGTTCACTCACCTCGTAAAATATTCGGGCATATTCCGATAATGTCCTCTTCATGCATGTAAATAAACAACAACACACTATATTTTATAGATTCGATTCTAAAAGCATTATGATGAATAAAATAACAGTTCATGTTGTGTAGGCCCATGTCAAAATATATATCTGCGCATGTGCATAAGAATTAATTCTGCGATTGCACTTTCAAAAACGAACATTTCATTTACAACCAAATTTCCAAGTTCCAAAAAAGAATTCAACACTGTTACTTTAAAGAACCCCGAAACCAAAAACACTGAGGAACTAAATTAACTCACACTGAACTTGCAAATACATTAAACCATCCTATTCGTGAAAATCGGAATCAAATCGGAGTGTTGTGCGAAATCAGTCAAATATATGTAGACATTAATTATCCTTTATAAAAAGGATTTTTTTTGTATTGTATCTGTGTTTTATAATAGGCCTTTTGTATGTTTGCTAATGGCACATTGAGACTGACAAAGTTGAACTGAACTGAATAGGCTATATGGGAAATCTGTCTCAGATTTAAAGATTAATCTTGATGGAGACCCTCAATTTAAAGATTTGATTAAATAACTTAAATATCGCGTGATAAATGAGCAACGCAGAAAATAAAAAGATCTTTCCGAATTATTTGGCTGAGTATAGGCTACAAGAATATTGAAATACCTGTAGGCTAAGTAAATCTAAATTATTTTATTACAATATCATTTTCTTAAGAATTATCTGAAATGCATGAGCCCATGTAATCAGGTATTAAATTATAATACACTCTAAAAAATCTTGGGTTATTTTTTTCTATCCAAATCCCGGGTTGGGTCTTTTTTTTTGGTTATTTTTCCAGTGTTTGGGTAGTTTTAGATTTAGATCCTGGGTCAGACGTAATAACCCAGGGGTTGAGTTATTTATCGCGGGCTTTTTGCGCCCTCTTCAGGAGAGAGCAGTGCAGCTCTGTCAAAATTGGTGCATGTCTTCAGTAAAATACAGGTTTGTGTACGTTTTATTTTATCTATGAATTAATTATTGTTCTGTATATCGTTTAATTTTATGCAAAGCAACACACAGGGCGCGATGTGAGTCGACTAAACGAGTTTTGCTTTTCGCGTGATGGAAACGCCTGAGGCCTTGCATAAAATTTTATGATTTTATTCCATAAGATACAGAATTTATATACTTAGGATGTTAAAATATGTTCTCAGAACTGTACACTGATTATTTATGGACAGGTTATGGAGTCAGTCACAGCATTTTTCGGCTACGAGTGAAACGCAGGCGGCGGTCTGAAGTTATCAGTTCCCCCGCCGAACGCGAGTCATCTCCGGCACGAGATCCAGCGCCGTTACGGTGGAAACAGACAACAGAGACTGATCGATTACACTTGAATTACTTCTAAATGTTTCATTTTTACTTTTAATATTTGTTAAACGAGCTTAAATGTAGACAGTATGTTTTAAAAACAAGCATATAAAATATGCTATATTGTAAAATATAATCGAAAATAAAGGAATTATCATGCAAACCAGTGGTTAAAAAGTTGAGGGGATTTAAGTTATCCGTAAACATTAATTCATGTTTTACTGATGAAGTAAAACAAAAAAGAAAAAAAGCTAGTATTATTGTAAAAATGAATCAACCCATCATGTGTTCTGTCCTATATTTACCCAGTGTGTTTAGAGTAGCCTACAACGTTTGTTTGCACGATGTTTTTTCTTATAGGCTTACTTTTTTGTCGGTCACACTGAATACGAATAATTTATTTTAGGTCTGCAGCTAGCCTATAATTAGCTAAAACAGGCTACATTTTAAAAGTACATATTTTTTTTTATATATTACAATAATTTTCAGATAATATTTAAAATATTCGATCTCTCTGTGCATTAATCTTGTATTTACTTTTCCAATATTTATCAGTTCAGGAAGAGTGACGGATATGATTGATGTCTCGCGCATCACTGACGTCACTCGCGTCCGCAGCTCGTGATTGTCGGAAGTCTCGCCGCTGTTGTTTTCAATGACACATTTTTTAGCTGTCATATTCGCTGTTGGTTATAAACACACTGGAGCGTGTCCATTTCCTGAGTTTTACAATTATGTGTCTCAATATGTGCCTTCAGCGTCAATATCCAGGACATACTGTAAGTTTAATGTTATGTTGTTTCCTTTTTAAAAACTCGCATTTAAACATAAACTTTGTTTTTTTGGAGGTCAGATATTTTGGTGCACTGCAATATCTCATTCTAAATTTAAAGTACAAACCAATTTAAAACAATGCTTGTAGAAAAAGATTGGGAAACTTAATTTATTTGAAGGATTTTCTGATATTTTCATTGGAAAGTGAGGCAATGACACTGAATTGGACTGTAGATAATGGTCTCACACACACACATCAGTATCACAGAGGATATTTTTGATAGTGAGTCCAAACCAAACCCTGCTGTGATCAGGGCAGGATACAGTTTAAGTTAAGCAGGTTCTGGAATACTTGGAAGATCAGCAGATCTCCTCCATATCGCTTTCCGTTTCCTCACCGGCTCCGTCTCCATCCTCATGGCACTGGACTCCTGCGGGCCAGCGGCTCTGTCAGACTCCATGGGATCCTAATCACAGGTCTGATAAACGGGTCCCTGCATGGTCAACGGGTGAAAATCCTCTGCTCCTCGACAATAAAAGCATTATATAAAAAGGCTTTGAGATGCTTTCAAGGTGAATGAGATATTTGGATCTGATGTTAATCTCCTCATGTAGAAACTGCTGATGAATGACATCAATAAAGCAGAACCCTTGAGAATTTGCATCATCTGCAGAAACAATACAATTTAAATCAATTTACCAAAGAAGATTACTGTTAAATAAAACAGAATTGGTCTATAATTGTATGTCTGTTAGACTCTGTAATGCATTTACACATGTGAGTGGTTTGTCCATGCAACAAGTACAATGCCCAGGGTGTTGCTATGCATTTTCTAAAAAGTTCAGAGTAATTTTTAATGCGTTGCTATGCAGCTTCTAGGGTGTTGTGGGAGTCGAGGCATTGCTATGCATTGCTACACTATGCGGCTGTTGAAGTGTTCTGAATCGTTTTTCGTTTGCTGCTATGCTGTTGCAGTAGTATTCAAGTGGTTTCCAGGGTGTTGCTATGCAGTTGCTAAATGCCCAGAGTAATTTTTAATGTGCAGTTTCTAGGGGGGTTGTAAGAGTCAAGGTGTTGCTATGCATTTGCCAGTGTGTTCTGAATGGCTTTTAGTTTGCTGCTATGCTGTTGAATACCGTTGCAGTACTCGGGTGGTCGCCAGGGTGTTGCTATGCAGTTGCTGAGATGGGTTAGGGTCACTTTAAGTCACTTTTATTGTGCTGCTATGCAGCTTCTAGGGTGTTGTGGGTGTCAAGACATTGCTATGCATTTTCTGAAGTTTTCTTAAGTGATTTTAGTGTGCTGCTATGCTGTTGCCATAGTATTCAGGTGGTTGCCAGGGTGTTGCTATGCAGCTGCTAAAATGTTCTAAATCATTTTTAATGTGTTGCTCTGCAGTTTCTACAGAGTTGTGGGAGTCAAGGCAATGCTATGCTTTTGCTAAAATGTTCTGAATGGCTTTTAGTGTGTTGCTATGTGGTTGCCATAGTATTCGAGTGGTTGCCAGGGTGTTGCTATGCAGCAGCTAAAATGTTCTGAGTCATTTTTTTAATGTGTTGCTATGCAGTTTTTAGGGTTGTTTGTGGGAGTGAAAGCATTTCTATGCATTTAGTGTGCTGCTATGTGGTTGCCATAGTATTCAGGTGGTTGCCAGGGTGTTGCTATGCAGCTGCTAAAATGTTCAGAGTCATTTTTATTGTGCTGCTATGCAGTTTCTAGGGTGTTGTGGGAGTCGAGCCATTGCTATGCATTTGCTGAAGTGTTCTGAAGTGATTTTAGTGTGCTGCTATGTGGTTGCCATAGTATTCAGGTGGTTGCCAGGGTGTTGCTATGCAGCAGCTAAAATGTTCTGAGTCATTTTTTAATGTGTTGCTATGCAGTTTCTAGGGTTGTTTGCGGGAGTGAAAGCATTGCTATGCTTTTGCTAAAGTGTTCTGAATGGCTTTTAGTGTGCTGCTATGTGGTTGCCATAGTATTCAGGTGGTTGCCAGGGTGTTGCTATGCAGTTGCGAGTCATTTTCTGTGGTGTTGTGGGAGTCAAGTTATTGCTATGCATTTGTTAAAGTGTTCAGAGTGTTTTTATATTGTTTCCAGTGTGTTCTGGGTGGTTGCTGACTGGTAGTATCAGCACATTCTCCTCATCAAGACACATGATTTGAGGAATCATTCATGTATGGAGCACAAATGCTTCAGGACGACGCACTCACTCAACTTTAACACTTATAGTTAGTGTTGGATGTTTGATCACATTGCTGTAAGCACTAGTACTAGTGATAATTTATTTAGAAAACACCACTAATAAAAAAAAACTGTGTTTATGGTCATCATCACCAAAGGATTTCTTGTCACATATGCTTTTTATTTCAATTTCTTTCTTTTGTGTGTGTGTGTTTGTGTGAGGTATGTGCGAATTATCTGAACGTTAAGCTCAGCAGCGCCTGTGTAATTCGTTCGGGGCCAGACCACTGTCAGAGCGAGTATGAACGAGGTGTTTGGTGATGAAGACGAGAGCAGATAGAGGGAGAGACGGGGAGAAACGATAGAGAGAAGAGATGAGATTGTGTTGTTCAGAAGGCCAATGGGGAGGAGTATGTGTTTGTTGGAGAACTGAACGTGTTGCAAGAAGGAAAATCAAGATGGTGGAATGTGATGGCTTGAGGTGAACTAATAAATATTACCATCATTCTGCTGGTCCTGACTCTGTAGCATTTAAAGGAAAAAACATACTTAATGCAAGTATGCAAATGCATGCTTTCCTTGCATTCTTCTAAACCTTGGTTTCCTTTAATGCAATAAATATGTAGACAGTTTTACCTAACTTTGATGATTTTATGCAAACGTAGATGCAAACTGTTTAAAGTATATTTATGCATTACATTTATGCATACACGTTTATCCAAAGCGACTTAAACTGCATTCAAGCTATTCATTTTATTAAGTTTATGCATGCATTCTTCTTAACTGGGGTTTCTGTATATTTCCATTTTGACACATTTTACAATGCAACTGCACATGATATTGAGCCTTTATAATTACGTACTTGCGTATGTTTGGCCCATCACTGATGCACTCCTGACATGAAGGCAACAATATGATGCATTTTCATGTGTTGATTTACCCCGCTCTCTGATGGATGCATGTCCTCGTGTGGCTCTGTGGAGGCTCTTGGGCTCAGGAGGGGGTCGGCGGCCCCACATGGCCCCTCTTCCTCTGGGTCAGAGCGCAGCCAGACCCCCTGTCTCCAGGAAGAGCATTTCAAAAGAGCATCCATCGGAGGATCAGACGGAAAACACTGACAGAACGAGACCTGGACATAGAGGACAAAACCTGAGAAATGAGGAAGCAGCTCAAAACCAGTGACACAAACATGCGCTCACAAACAGACTGAAAAATGTGTTTGGATGATGATAACCCAAAGGAACGTGTAAGGTTGCTCTTTCATTCCCACTTACGGGGTTCATTAAAGCGGGTTCTCCTAAAATACCTGAGGAGATATAAAAACAGAGATAGCTGACATACAGTAAGAGTTTAGAGTTGAATGTGATAGCAGCTCAGATCATTTATTAGGAGAAAATTAAAGAGATTTTGGGAATGTGTGTGCAAATGTAAAAATAAGGATTCTTTTTCTGAACGTTCTTTTTTTTTTTTTTTTGCAAAACACAATGCTAGGGTGCTATGGGCAGTTGCCAGGGTGTTGCTATGTGATTGCTTGTGTTCCGATTGGCATATACTGTGTTACTATGCATTTGCTATGGTGTTCTAGGTAGGTTCTAGGGCATTGCTATATGGTTACCAGGGTGTTGCTATGCAGGTACTTTTTTTAGGCAAAAAGTAATCTAACATGTAAGTCTTAAAGATCTCAGATAAATCCCACCTTGCGCTGAAGATCTCTTCAGATGCAGCAGACGTGTTTGGTTGCCAGCTATAGGCAGTTGCCATGGTGTTGCTATGCAGTTGCCAAAGTGTTCTCAGTGGTTTTTTGTGTGATGCTATGCAGTTGCAAGGGTGTTCTGGGCAGTTGCCAGGGTGTTCCTATGTGATTGCTGATGTGTTCCAACTGGCATTTACTGTGTTGCTATGCAGTTGCTATGGTGTTCTTGGTAGGTTTTAGGGCATTGCTATATGGTTACCAGGGTGTTGCTATGCAGGTACTTTTTCAGGCAAAAAGTAAGCTTTAGTGTAAGTCTTAAAGATCTCAGATAAATCCCACCTTGTGCTGAAGATCTCTTCAGATGCAGCAGACATGTTTGGTTGCCAGCTATAAGCGGTTGCCAGGGTGTTGCTATGTGGTCGCTAAGGTGTTCTGAGAGGTTTTTAGTGTGCTGCTTTGCAGTTGCAAGGGTGCTCTGGGCAGTTGCCAGGGTATTGCTATGTGATTGCTGATGTGTTCCAACTGGCATTTACTGTGTTGCTATGGTGTTCTTGGTAGGTTCTAGGGCATTGCTATATGGTTACCAGGGCGTTGCTATGCAGGTACTTTTTTAGGCAAAAAGTAAGCTTTAGTGTAAGTCTTAAAGATCTCAGATAAATCCCACCTTGCGCTGAAGATCTCTTCAGATGCAGCAGACATGTTTGGTTGCCAGCTATAAGCGGTTGCCAGGGTGTTGCTATGTGGTCGCTAAGGTGTTCTGAGAGGTTTTTTGTGTGATGCTTTGCAGTTGCAAGGGTGCTCTGGGCAGTTGCCAGGGTATTGCTATGTGATTGCTGATGTGTTCCAACTGGCATTTACTGTGTTGCTATGGTGTTCTTGGTAGGTTCTAGTGCATTGCTATATGGTTACCAGGGTGTTGCTATGCAGGTACTTTTTCGGGCAAAAAGTAATCTTAAGTGTAAGTCTTAAAGATCTCAGATAAATCCCACCTTGCGCTGAAGATCTCTTCAGATGCAGCAGACATGTTTGGTTTCCAGCTATAAGCGGTTGCCAGGGTGTTGCTATGCAGTTGCCAAGGCGTTCTCAGTGGTTTTTAGTGTGTTGCTATGCAGTTGCTAGGGTGTTCTGGGCAGTTGCCAGGGTGTTGCTGTGTGATTGCTGATGTGTAACAATTGGAATATACTATGTTACAAATTAATACAATTGCTAAGGTGTTCTAGGTAGGTTTTAGGGCATTGCTATATGGTTACCAGGGTGTTGCTATGCAGGTACATTTTAGGCAAAAAGTAATCTGAAGTGCAAGTCTTAAAGATCTCAGATAAATCCCACCTTGCGCTGAAGATCTCTTCAGATGCAGCAGACATGTTTTGTTGCCAGCTATAGGCAGTTTCTAAGGTGTTCTGAAAGGTTTTTAGTGTGTTGTCAGGGTGTTGCTATGTGATTGCTAATGTGTTCCGATTAGCATATACTGTGTTGCTATGGTGTTCTAGGAACACCCTAGGGCATTGCTATGTGGTTACCAGGGTGTTGCTATGCAGGTACGTTTTCAGGCAAAAAGTAATTTTAAGTGTAAGTCTTACAGATCTGTGCTGAAGATGCAGCAGACATGTTTGACCTTTGTTTGTTTGTCGGCATCTCGCGCTGATATGTGTGTATGTGATGAAATTAAAAGCAATCAATGCTCAATGCTGTCTGACCGTCTCTCTCAGGTACGTTCTCTGCTCTTATCTGGACAGCGTGTTATCTCTCTGAGCCAATCCTCTCAGAATCAGGCCGACAGAGACCCGCGTGAGTGTCTATAGACAGAGCCGCTCGAGTGTGAGTGTGTTTGATCACTGCTATCACATGTGTGTGTGTTTGCAGAGCTGCTCTGATCACCTCATCACATCTACAAGTGTGACAGGATTGGAGAGGATTATCTGATTACAATCACATGGGAAGATGGGAAGAAAAGTCCCTAATGATATCTCCTTAATATCTCAAGTGTTTCTCCTACACAGAAATGAGATTAAATGGAGATTTTCTGCATTCAAAAGTGAACTCAATTATTTCTCATCAACATCTAAACAAGTCTTTCTCTATTTATCTTGAGGAATTATGGGCAAACAACCAAAGCATAACTCTATTATGTCTCCTGAGCTATGAAAGAGCAACCTGTGAGCAATAAATGCTGTGTATGTGTGTTATCAGAAGAGTTACGATGTGTGTAATAGGTTTAAGGGATGGTGTGTAGAGGCTTCGGTGTGTTTGTGTTGTTTTAGAGTGTTTGTAGATCAGCGCTCTCTTTGTTTTACACTGACGTTTGGTCACATGAACACCTGAGACCAACCCATGCTGAACACACACCGACGTTACCTTTAACCTCTCCTGTTTATAGCCAATCAGCATTCACCAATGACGCTGTGATAGAGAGGTTACAGAACTCCAGCCTCCGTGATTGGCTTGTTTCTGACCAATCACAGGACACCGCGGCTCTGCCTGAAGTTTTACCACCTGCTGTCTGAGAAGGAATCTGATGAAACCTGTCAAAATCAAATACAAGAAATAAGAAATTTTACATTAAGAAAATGAAGTTTGTATTGCATTGTAACATTATAATTTCAATTAAACACATTTACCCCTTAAATTCTCATTAATTCAGGGGTTTCAATGGTGGTCTGTGAATGTACTGTACGGGATTCATGGACACGTGATTTTCTTTATATATATTTTAAATATTTAAGTATGATTTCATCTGATCTACAACTGATATAAAACTTAAATAAGCAGTTTAGATTGATTCATGTGTACTGTATATTTGAATATATATATATTCATATTTGAATCTAAGTGATAAATTCTGAAAACCTAAATAAAATCTTATTACTATAATATGGGAAAAAATATATAATTTATGCAATGTGCGTTTACATTTACAAATACAAGTAGTATTTGTTGTAATTAATTGAATTTATGCTTGCCGATTAAAAAAAAATATATATATTGCATTGCTGTAATTTATTTAAAAATAATCAAAATTAAAATCAAACTCAAAAATAAAACATCCAAATATATTAGAGTAATGAAAAAGTGTTTAACTGTCATGAAAACGTCACAATGAAAAAAAGAAGTCCTAAAATGGGCTTTATTTCTTTTTTAACCATATCATTATTGCAAAAATATGAAAGATAACAGGAAAAATACACACACACACACACACATATATATATTTTTTCTCTCTTTTGAAATATGATCTGCTGTGAGAGTTGTCCTTAGAAGTGATTCACTCTGAATTATTACTCTCACTCTTGGTCTTTTTTTTATTGCATGTGTTTATTTATAGAACACATGAAGAGAGAGAGAGAGAGAGGTGGGCATCCAGAGCCTCACCCTCAGATAAGAACGGGCTAAAGTCCGACTGCCGAGCAAACAGTGAGTCAGTGGACGAGAGAACTGATAAGACCTGAACAACACACACACACACACGCACACACTCGGTCTGATTCATCTCAAGTCTGTGATTGGTTACATCAGGGTTTGTGATGGGGTTTGTGGTTGATGAAAAGCTAATAATAAAATATGTACAATTAAAATAAACCATGCTGTAAAAACAAAAAAACAAATCAATTAAAGGTGCAATATGTAAAAATTTTGCAGTAAAATATCCAAAAACCACTAGGCCAGCGTTATATATTTTGTTCACTTGAGTACTTACAATATCCCAAATGTTTGCAACTATTTGTAAATCGTGAGAAAATTGCAATTTTAACCAAGGCTCCGGGACGTCGCCTGTCAATTGCGTCATACCCGCGTTACCCTCGGTTTCCGGTTTTATTTTGTAGAAACCATGGAAACACCAAAGACGCTTTAATATTTACACGTTTTAATAGACAAGGGAACAACTGTTTTGATATATTTAAAGACAGAAAACTAATTATTGTTATATAGCTCAACACGTTTAGTCTTATTGTTTAAATCTAATTTTGTGAGTACCATGCTTTACCATGCCTCAGAGAAAAACACTATTTTGTCAAGTAGCTAACATAGCATAATCAGATGCAGCTTTATTTTTAGTAACAATAATACAGAATTTTCTCCATCATACAATACGTTTTAAAATTAATTGCATGCCATTTATCAACACAAGCCATCCAGCATTTAATATGATATTCTAAAATCGATCTAACTTACTGCAGTGTGTAACAGTGTCTCACAGCAGCCGCCGAGCGAACGCACAGAGTAACGTTATATATTTTCAACACACTCAAATGTATCTAATATGATAAACAGAGCTGTGTTACCTCATACTCATGACCGGAAAAGCGGAAGCAGCGCCAGCGACTGTGGCATAATAAAAGTCCCGCTGCTCGTGAGGCGTGTGTTGCGCAATCGCTCCAGCGGCCTCGTTCAGCTCCCACAACACTCGGTCCTGCTCTGCTTCATACTACAGTAAAGTTAATAATCGTATCCATGAACATGATTTCTTCCCGAGTCCAATCCCGATTCATTTCTACCGGCTGTGATGTGAAGACCACCAAGATTCCGCGCTCAAACTTGCCGTCATCAAGCTACGCCTTTGTTTTGTATAGGCCTCTAGCGACCTCTAGCAGACATATTGCACCTTTAATAAAAAATATGAAATCTTTTTTTTCCTGTATGTCATGTGACCACTGACCATCATCAGAGAACCGTGAATATTCAAATGTTGTGTTCAATTATTGAAACATTAACTAAAAATCTTAGTAAATATTTTATCGCAAACACTACTAATTGACCCTTCACCAGGAGTTTGATTGACAGGCGATCTAACCAATCATAACGCCGAATCCGCCATTTCGTCCGACAAAGCAGTCGGGAGTTAACAGATTAATGTAGGTGGACTTGAAATTGAAAAATGGTGTGTACTGACGTCTTTCTGCAATTGAAACGACATTCCTTCTGATGTTCATTCATATTTATTTGATGCTATAAATAAACTAGTAAGAAGAGATGATCGGTTCACGAGCCGCTTGATCTGAGGCGCTACAGCATCTGTCACGACATATTAAAGAGCCACAAAACAGTATTTATTGTTTAAATTTCTTTAAAAATTACAAAATTTGAGACTTTGTTTCATATCAAAAGTAACCTGCTCTGTCTTGTCTGTCGACGCGTCGTCAGTGTCCTCTTTGCTCCGCGATGTATTTTTCACTGCGTGAGAACATGATGTGTGGCGAGAGATCGGCATGGCTTGTCGGACATAGCAACAGTAACTAAACGGGGCGGGTCTTTGCGAACGGTCAGTTAAGATTAGTTCATCCCAAATCATATTGCACACTGAACGCAGAATGCAATAGGTGTCAATCTGTGCATTCTTTTGGGCTAATATTACCCATAATCCTTTATGTGAGTCGGCTCTACTGACCAACAGTGCAATGACCAGATTATGAGGGAAAGATCCAGAGTGTTTGTGAAGGATGGGTAGAATTATGGGTGAAGAGAAACGGGCTGAGCAGATATTTATTGCCGTTATTAGCACTATCACATCTTCACAATCAGGTCTTGCGTGGTTTTGTTGGTTTTCATTAATAGCGAGTGCCTCATGACCTCTGACCAGCTCCAGGTAAAGAGAAAGACTCATAAAAATGTCTAAAAATGACGAGTCCTGACTGTATATCCATAAACTTTAAGACCACGAGCTGCTGCTATTTTGGTCTTGTGGAGCCTATACTGGGCCTTGACCTTGATGATGTAATAAAATCATCAGTCACATGACTGAAGTTCTGCAAGAATCGACATTTCTCGTTTTGATGATCTCATTAGAACAAAAATATGTTCTAAGAACGTTTTGCTAACATTCCCATTAAGTTATGAAAATGTTATTTCTCTGAACGTTCAAAACGACACGTTTTCAAACATTGAACGTTAAGGGAACATTCCATTTTCTAATTCTGCAAACATGAGAATGTTACTTTTGAATGTTCTGAAACATTTAAAAACAGTTCAATAACTGTCTAAAGTTCATCAATTATGAAACAAGTTCAATTCAAGACAATAGTGTCAATATTCATATTGATTTAGTTCACAAAGTTGCTGCCTTAAATTTTTAAGTACAATCAACTTGGCTGTTTTAAGTCATTTAA
The DNA here is from genome assembly GCF_019924925.1 of Ctenopharyngodon idella. Classification (NCBI taxonomy): domain Eukaryota; kingdom Metazoa; phylum Chordata; class Actinopteri; order Cypriniformes; family Xenocyprididae; genus Ctenopharyngodon; species Ctenopharyngodon idella. The sequence goes on along the minus strand of NC_067239.1, from coordinate 33,276,409 downwards.
ACTTAAATGACATTAAAGTGACTTTAAAAAATGCTAATTCAAATCAGTTCAGTAACTGTCGAAATTCATCAATTACGTGCAAATTTGTCAGTTATGCAACAAATTTGATACAGCTATTTAATCTCACTGAGAAAGAATTTATATATTAAAGAGATCTCATTCGATTTTTTTTTTCTCTAATGGACAGTGTTGTTATCGTTAACTAAAACAATTAAAATACATGTATGTTAACTGAAATAAATGTAAAAAACTTAAACTCATTTTATTTAAGTTATCAAAGCAACAAAATTAATTGAAACAAACGTTAACAGAAATAAAATTTATTATTTTAAGTCAACATTCCTGATATTAATTTAAAGTACTAAAATAACTAAAAATGACTAAACAAAGTTAAATAAGAATGATTAAAAAAAAAAAAGATTTTTTTGATTTACAAAAACTATTTTGATTCGTCCCTAAAAATGCATTTACAGTAATACACTTACAATTGAAGTGTATGGATGAAGAGTGTGCAGCGTGGAGAATAAATGCTTAAAATACACAACAATCACACCGTTATAAAGTTTACACTTAACATTTAAATCGTTCGCTTCGCTACTGAGCTTTTTCTGTAAATGTGTGGCTAAAAAGAGGCTTTTTGAGAATAAATCAAATAAATAAATAGATAAATAAGCCAATAAATAAATAAAATAAAAATGAATGAAAATAAAAAAAATAAATACCACTTGTTCTCACATCAAGAATAAACACAAAATAATCATAAAATTAAAATAATCTGAAAATATAAAAATTTAAATAAATGAATTAAATAACACTGGACACACACACACACACGCACAATGAGAGGAAATAATAACACAGAGGAGTGTCTCAATTCAGCAGGTCATACAGCCTGATAAGTGAGGAAATATTCCTGTTTGCTCACACACACACACACACACGTACACACACCGTCAACAATCATACATGTCATAATAACGCGCAGCAGAGGACAGGCTTCTGGAGGATCCTCTGGAACAATAGGGCTCCACAGTCTCAGCTCTTATCAGTCTGAGCTCTTATCCAGACTGTCTCTGTTAGTCTAAACCCCCTCCAGCTCCGCCGGACCCCCTTATCAGGCCCGGCTGACGTCAGGGCTCCTGGGCGGATTGTTGCAGACGGACCCTGATAGCGTCGGGCCCAGCTGACCTGTGGGAATCACCATACGGGACCAAACCAAGAGCCCGGCGTCCAGAACCAACACCGTCGGACACACGATTATCATCTCTATAAGTTCCAGTGACTCCCAAATGTTTTTGTCAGCACTTGAAGTTAATATTTCAGTAATTTAACAACACGGTTCATATGACATGCATGTGATGGAATGAAGCAGCACGACGGATTTCAATCATCATATCAGAATGATTTCTGAAGGATCATGTGACACTGAAGACTGGAGTAATGATGCTGAAAATTCAGCTTTGATCACAGGAATAAATTACACTTTACTATATATTCACAGTTTCAAAAAGATTTCACAATTTTTAATGTGTTTTTGATCAGCCTCGTGAGCAGAAGAGACTTCTTTCAAAAAAATAAATAAAATAATGATAATCTCACTGACCCCAAACTTTTGAACAGTATACTGTATTATACAACCTCCACCTTAGCAAATTTCACAACCTCCCAAAAATCTTTACAAATGACCTCTAACCCCAGAATGACGCTCAAACGCATGCACAGAAATTAAAGGGTTAGTTCACCCAAAAATGAAAATAATGTCATTAATTACTCACCCTCATGCCGTTCCACACCCGAAAGACCTTCGTTAATCTTCAGAACACAAATTAAGATATTTTTGTTGAAATCCGATGGCTCAGTGAGGCCTGCATAGCCAGCAATGACATTTCCTCTCTCAAGATCCATTAATGTACTAAAAACATATTTAAATCAGTTCATGTGAGTACAGTGGTTCAATATTAATATTATAAAGTGACGAGAATATTTTTGGTGCGCCAAAAAAACAAAATAATGACTTATATAGTGATGGCCGATTTCAAAACACTGCTTCATGAAGCTTCGGAGCGTTATGAATCAGCGGTTCGAATTTATGATTCGGATCGCGTGTCAAACCGCCAAACTGCTGAAATCACGTGACTTTGGCGCTCCGAACCGCTGATTCATAACGCTCCGAAGCTTCATGAAGCAGTGTTTTGAAATCGGCCATCACTATGTAAGTCGTTATTTTGTTTTTTTGGCGCACCAAAAATATTCATGTCGCTTTATAATATTAATATTGAACCACTGTACTCACATGAACTGATTTAAATATGTTTTTAGTACATTAATGGATCTTGAGAGAGGAAATGTCATTGCTGGCTATGGAGGCCTCACTGAGCCATCAGATTTCATCAAAAATATCTTAATTTGTGTTACAAAGATGAACGAAGGTCTTTCGGGTGTGGAACGACATGAGGGTGAGTAATTAATGACATTATTTTCATTTTTAGGTGAACTAACCCTTTAAGGGGAGAATAAATCCTCAAACTCTGTAACGCACTCTTCATTTCCACAGACGCTCCAGACCTGCTCTGGGTCAAACGGATGATTTTATCGTAATAAAACATCATCGTTTAAAATAACAGAAAAGCAAAGACTTTCATAATGTGACGCGTCATTGGAGATCATCTCTATTTCCCAGCAGTATTTAAACAGGCAGACAGCAGGTTAAGGAGAAGCTTAGTCTATAGAACAAGGAAAAATGACTGAAAATATACTTTCACAGTCTTGTTCTTTATATTTAATGTGTTCATGTTACTGCAGTGGTAACAAACACCAGGACTCAAGGGGGCGATAGAGTTTCCTTCAGATGTCTGGGTCAAGGGGTTGTAATATACCTGATCCGTTAACATTTACTGTCCCATCTCAACTGCAGCTTTGCCCTGGAGAAATTGTATATTAAATTTGTAATATTTAAATATGCAGTATATATTCATTTATTAATAATATAAATAAAAATAAATTATAAAGTATTTTAATATTGTGTGCGTGTGTGAGTCTGTAAATGTGTGTGTGTGTGTGTGTGTGTGTGTGAGAGTGTTGGTTTGTACTAACAGGTGTGAGTTTGTGTGGGCTGGAACATTATTCCATGTTGGTTTATGCAGGTGCAGATTTCCCATTGCCAACACACACACACACACACACACACACACACACACACACACGTCAGCCTGAATGGATCAAACATGATTGTATCTCCTCAAATCCACAACACCACCTAGAGCCGCTGTTTTCCACCGAATCCCAAAGGAACCTCGCGGATGAACCTTCCTCTCTCTATCCTTCAGCTCCAGGTGTGTTTTGCCCGATAAGGATTTGATAAGGCAGATCTGTAACAGTATTACTGCTGACCCATCACCGCTTGACCCGTCAAACGCTCGGAGGAGGAGAAACTCGGCCTTGAGCTTCAGTCCGAGAGAAGGGAGTAAGATTTCTCCCTCTCTTCCTCGAGCTCATTCCCTCTCTTTTTGTCTCACTCTCTTTGTCAGACACACACTCCCTAAATATCTCTCGCAGCTGCCGTGACCTTGGATGTAAATAATTACTGAAGAAATGAAAAAGAGAAAGAAGCAGCGGAGGGAGGACGGATGGACGGACGGATAGAACAGGCAGAAAGTCTCCTTATTTTCCTGTAGAGTTTCTTGGGAAACATTCAGATCAAACTACATAAAACATTTCTTCCCACTTGGAAAACTGTAATAAAACAACATTTTGCCGCACAGGGAAAATTTCAGATAAACAATCACTTTGAACTTAAGAGAATAAAATGCATCAATGAATCAAAGTTCCTACATTGAATTATTTGAACTTTAATAATTACCAATCAGAGCTCATTTACATATAGAAAGGTACCGTATAGCAAAAATGAACAGCCCGTTTAAAAAAGATCATACAAAACTGAAACTTTGAGTGACATTATAAGTGAAGATTATAAGTGCAGGATACGGCTCCGTCCCGCCCCACACTTCACACACACTTGCTGGTGGTCACCTCCTCTTCCTAGTCTTTCCATCTGAGAAAAACATGGTAAAGGAACGTTCCAGAGAGGAGCTGATAAGAGCTGAACGCTCCATTAGTCTCTCTAATTAGTTTGGAATAGTTCAGGCGTTTGTCTTACGCCAGCGCTCAGTTTAGCTTCAGATTGGCCGTACGCCACTGCAGTGTAAACTGACAGGATGAAAACACTGCACAGACATCAGTGTGTGTGTGTGTGTGTGTGTGGCAGATAGTCCACTTTAGCACACTTCACATAGTATACAGTAATTTTGTTAGTAATGCAGTGTGCTGTTCACTGACTACATAGACAACAGCCTAACTGACCTTCATTAATGATTCATTTGTAACTCAAATATCTCAAATCACAATTAAATGCTAAGATAACATATAAATAAATACACACTCAAAAAATATTTAGGCTGCTGCTGGGTTAAAACAACCCAACTGCTGGGTTAAACAACCAAATCACAACCCAATCGCTGGGTTAAAATCACTAGGTTAAAAACAACCCAACCGCTGGGTTAAAGCAACGCATTCGCTGGGTTAAAACAACCCAACCGCTGGGTTAAACAACCAAATCACAACCCATTCACTGGGTTAAAATCGCCGGGTTAAAATAACCCAATCGCTGGGTTAAAGCAACGCATTCGCTGGGCTAAAACCGCTGGGTTAAAACAACCCATTCACTGGGTTAAAACAAATCAACCGCTGGGTTAAAGCAACGCATTCGCTGGGCTAAAACCGCTGGGTTAAAACAACCCATTCACTGGGTTAAAACAAATCAACCGCTGGGTTAAACAACCAAATCACAACCCATTCAATGGGTTAAAATTACTGGGTTAAAACAACCCAATCGCTGGGTTAAAAACAACCCAACCGCTGGGTTAAACAACCAAATCACAACCCATTCACTGGGTTAAAACAACCCATTTGCTGGGTTAAAACAACCCAATCGCTGGGTTAAAAACAACCCAACCGCTGGGCTAAAACCACTGGGTTAAAACAACCCATTCGCTGGGTTAAACAACCAAATCACAACCCATTCACTGGGTTAAACAACCAAATCACAACCCATTCACTGGGCTAAAACAACCCATTTGCTGGGTTAAAACAACCCAATCGCTGGGTTAAAAACAACCCAACTGCTGGGCTAAAACCACTGGGTTAAAACAACCCATTCGCTGGGTTAAACAACCAAATCACAACCCATTCACTGGGTTAAAATCACTGGGTTAAAACAACCCAACCGCTGGGTTAAACAACCAAATCACAACCCATTCACTGGGTTAAAATTACTGGGTTAAAACAACCCAATCGCTGGGTTAAAAACAACCCAACCGCTGGGTTAAACAACCAAATCACAACCCATTCACTGGGTTAAAACAACCCATTTGCTGGGTTAAAACAACCCAATCGCTGGGCTAAAACCACTGGGTTAAAACAACCCATTCGCTGGGTTAAACAACCAAATCACAACCTATTCACTGGGTTAAACAACCAAATCACAACCCATTCACTGGGTTAAAACAACCCAACCGCTGGGTTAAACATCCAAATCACAACCCAGTCGCTGGGTTAAAACAACCCAATCACTGGGCTAAAACTGCTGGGTTAAAACAACCCAATCACTGGGCTAAAACCACTGGGTTAAAACAACCCATTCGCTGGGTTAAACAACCAAATCACAACCCATTCACTGGGTTAAACAACCAAATCACAACCCATTCACTGGGCTAAAACAACCCATTTGCTGGGTTAAAACAACCCAATCGCTGGGTTAAAAACAACCCAACTGCTGGGCTAAAACCACTGGGTTAAAACAACCCATTCGCTGGGTTAAACAACCAAATCACAACCCATTCACTGGGTTAAAATCACTGGGTTAAAACAACCCAACCGCTGGGTTAAACAACCAAATCACAACCCATTCACTGGGTTAAAATTACTGGGTTAAAACAACCCAATCGCTGGGTTAAAAACAACCCAACCGCTGGGCTAAAACCACTGGGTTAAAACAACCCATTCGCTGGGTTAAACAACCAAATCACAACCCATTCACTGGGTTAAACAACCAAATCACAACCCATTCACTGGGCTAAAACAACCCATTTGCTGGGTTAAAACAACCCAATCGCTGGGTTAAAAACAACCCAACTGCTGGGCTAAAACCACTGGGTTAAAACAACCCATTCGCTGGGTTAAACAACCAAATCACAACCCATTCACTGGGTTAAAATCACTGGGTTAAAACAACCCAACCGCTGGGTTAAACAACCAAATCACAACCCATTCACTGGGTTAAAATTACTGGGTTAAAACAACCCAATCGCTGGGTTAAAAACAACCCAACCGCTGGGTTAAACAACCAAATCACAACCCATTCACTGGGTTAAAACAACCCATTTGCTGGGTTAAAACAACCCAATCGCTGGGCTAAAACCACTGGGTTAAAACAACCCATTCGCTGGGTTAAACAACCAAATCACAACCTATTCACTGGGTTAAACAACCAAATCACAACCCATTCACTGGGTTAAAACAACCCAACCGCTGGGTTAAACATCCAAATCACAACCCAGTCGCTGGGTTAAAACAACCCAATCACTGGGCTAAAACTGCTGGGTTAAAACAACCCAATCACTGGGCTAAAACTGCTGGGTTAAAACAACCCAACCGCTGGGTTAAACAACCAAATCACAACCCATTTACTGGGTTAAAATCACTGGGTTAAAACAACCCAATTGCATCCCATTCGCTGGGTTGAAACCCCTGGGTTAAAACAACCCAATCGCTGGGTTAAAACAACCCAATTGCAACCCATTCACTGGGTTAAAACCGCTGGGTTAAAACAACCCATTCGCTGGGTTAAAACAACCCATTCGCTGGGTTAAAATCGTTGGGTTAACAACCCATTCGCTGGGTTAAAACAACCCAATTGCAACCCATTTGCTGGGTTAAAACAACCCAATCGCAACCCATTCGCTGGGTTAAAACCCATTCGCTGGGTTAAAACAACCCAATCACTGTGTTTGTTCATTTTCAACCCAACTTGTGTTGTTTTTAACCGAGCATTATTTAGAGAGTTTGGATTACAGTTTTAACATAAACAATCTAATAAACAATGTGATACATATATATTTATATTTATACATATATATACAGTCATACACAAATGAAGCAGGTCAGATTTCTACACTCAAAAAATAGTTTATTATTAACTCTATACATGCATTTGATTTTAATTAAATCATTTTCAAAATGCATTCATTCAAATTGCTTTGTCTATGAATCAGCATAAATCTGAAAACAATTACATTTATTCAGTTACAAAATATGAACATGGTTAAATATGGCTATAGCTGTGGAACAAGCAATATTCAGTTAAAATGTATGAGATTGAAACAACTGAATTTATTGATGATAAACATATAAACCTGGTTATTGCATATCTAAGACACATTCAGTTTATTAGTACTGTTACAGAAATATTACCCGTTTCATTCGTGCATGACTGACAAATATGCATCACATTAAGTTTATTAGTTTATGTTAAAACTGTGTAATCCAAATATGAAATTCAAACACATCTTAAACTTGTGCACTTAAAACATATTTAGGCCTAACTGTTGAATAAAATATTCAATTCTTAATTAATCTGAGCTATTTTTTAATTAGTATTTATTTTAATTATATATTGAATGTTTGCCCATCATCTTGAATGAATTTTGTCAATGAGCTTATCATAATGCATTCCTTTCTGTGAAGGATTTATGCCAAAAGAACACGTTTTGAGACTTCCTTTGTGTCAGGAGTGTGTCTAAGTGTGGCCTTCAAAATTAGATTAATAGTTTACTTAAAAAAGAAAGTAGGGCACTTGAAAGCATCATTGAAACGTGAGGTACATCACTGATATAATGAGGAAGGAGACGGACACTTTCAAGAGGGTCGCCAGTGTTTACCTGGCCGGTTCAAGACCTGAGTGTGAACTCGCTGTGTCCACAGAGGAAAACGCTGGAAATGCTGATAGTCTTTACACACACACACACACACACACACACACACACACACACACACTATTTCAAATGGCATCCATGTAGCATATACCACAAAACGGTGTGTATATACAGACATTTATTCGCAAGAGACAATCAGATAACACAATATATATGATGCAAAATAAAAGATATTTGAGGTCAACAGATATTTTAAATTGTAAAAATATTTCACAATTTTTACTGTAATTTTGATTAATGTTTTTGAAAATGTTCTCTTAAACATTCAAAAAGTCTTTTAACATTTAAATCGGTTATGTGACTGTTAGGGGAACATTCCATTTTATCATTTTTCAAACATTACGGAATGTTACTTTTAAATGCTCTCTGAACGTTCTGAAACAATTAGTAACATTTAAAAAACATTAGACGAACGTCCGACTAAAAAACGATGTATAAATGTTTCGGTGCTAACATTTTGAGAACATTAGACCAGATAATGAACATTCTATCAATGTTACTGGAAGAAAGCTTGTTCATAACTTTGAGAGAACCTTGCCAGAACATTCTGAGAACATTTCCTGTAAGCTGGGTAGCAGCTGACGCTAACCAGCCAAAATTTGATCTATATATATGTATATTTTATGCATCCTTTTATCCACATTGATAAAAGACTACTGACCTTCTAGAACTGTTAGTGAAACTGAATATCATTACAATCATTTGGCTCCAATATATCTTTATTTTTTCGTTTAGTTTAGTTATCATGCGGATGGTCACGTGTTTTCTGTGATGCAGAGGTGACCTGCGCAGTCACTGGACATCCATCATAGCTTATCATTCTGAGTAAACAGCATGACTGCAACACAGCAATACACAGACGTGCAGCCAAAGATCAGCCGCGTTCTGAGACCTTCGCTTTTACTCTGTCAATTATTTGGAAATACCAAACCTGACCTACGTGTGACTGACTCGACTCTTAATTCAAAAGACATGGCTTGGCGTCTTTAGCATAGCAAAAACATTGAAGCCAAACACGCTTCATTTCACAAATGAACAGATCTCTGATTCAAATGTTAATTACCAATCAATTGGATTCGAATCAAGTCTTAATATTTAGAAATATCAGGTCAACAATGTACAATATTTCTGCACCTCTTGTGATTTTATTTGACTATTTTTATTTGCAATATAAGCTTTCAGACTGCTTTTAAATCCTCTTTACAGGGGATTTTATTTAAATGTTCATGCATATGCATTTTATCAAACATTATTGGAATTTTGTTTTTTTAATCAGGCTCTCAAAAATTATATAAAAATTTGGATTTAGATTTATCGGTTAGGTTATCGGCTTTCAAATATAAAGAATTATCGGTTATCGGTATCGGCCAAAATTTTCATATCAGCGCATCGGTGCATCTCTAAGTGTTACATCACTTAAAGAATATAAATAAGACTTAGACAACATTAGATTAAAACAACTTGCAACAATGTGACACTACGTTTATTGCATATTGTATGCATGCAACTATTTTTTAAACCAGCGGGCAGTATAGAGTAACAGTGTGCAGTAAACACTAACACAGAAAGACAGGGAGCGTCTCACTGTGTTGGTGTGAGTTCAGGCCTCTATCAGGCTGTTTACCGTGTTATCATGGTGTTGTGCTGACTGAAGGACACATCTGACCTCAGACCGATAGAAGGAGTCTCGCCAGCAGCGCTCTAACGCTAAAAGTACAACTGCAGGTCTGGAAAGGTTTCTTTTTAATGAAATAACACAGCCCTGCAGATTGAAAAAAAATTCTGCTGATTTGCCTAATATATACATAAAATATCAATAAAACTTTCCATCATGCAGTTTTTTTTTTTTCACAAAGAAAAAAGATTTTTCAAATTATGTGTATGTATCAGCTTTATCGCAGCGAACAAAAATACGTTCTAAGAACGTTTTGCTAATGTCATAAAAACGTTATTTCTAAATGTAATCTGAGTTTTTTAAAAAATGTTCTAAAATGTTTTAAGGAAACATTCCATTTGATCATTCTTCAAACATTATTGGAATGTTACTTTTAAAAGTAACATTTAAAAAGTGTTAGAAGAACATCCAACTAAAACATTTCAGGGGAAAAAAAAAAAACGCTCAATGAATGATGCATAAATAAAGACCAGATAACTTTAAACGAACATTCAGTTAATGTTACTGGAAGAATGTTTGCTCATAACTTTAAGAGAACCCCAAATTTCTGAGAACGTTCCCTGTTAGCTGGGAGTGCACTTCTCGAAATAACAAAAGCAGACAAATGTCAAACATTTGTTTTAATGACAAAAAGCAGTGTTCAAAAAGTTTCATTTAACTTAAAATTGGCAAAGTAGTGGAATAATATGTTCAAATACCCCGTTTAATGTCAAAGAGCTTTACATAAGTTTATAAATAAAGATGCTTTTTTCACAAAATCTGCAATTTTCTTTCACAGTAGCAGAAAACATCTGGATCATGTTCTCGTTTTCTTCTGTCACTGGCCATAACTCAGCATTAGGCATAAAATAATGTCATGCATGTGACAATCTGCTGAGAATTGAACAAATTAGTTAGCCTGGCTCAGAGGAAGATAGGAATCGTGTCTTGTGGCAGTTTTTCTGGTTATAAAATTATAATAAAAGACCTTACAAATGGTTATCGAAAGCACGAAACACATCAGGGTGAGAAAGTGTGACAAGAGCAAAACAGGCAGTGATTTTGGAATCAGCACCCAAAATTAGTACGAATTAAGTAACTGATTCCATTCAGCAATTATGAATTATGATACCGGGCGGTGTAATCAGCATTGTATAAAATAAAAACCCATTTCAAATTAAATTCGAATCCAAATTAAATCTTGTCATTTGTCATTTTCCGTAAGGTGTCTTTCTTTTTAAGTGGTCAGTGGGAGTTTGGGGTCTCTGACCTCTGCTCGACCCCTGAGGCGTCTCTATCACACATCAGACAGCGATCGGTCGGACCACCAGAGAAGAGCGGCACCCAAAACTCAAGACACCCGGCTATCTCCTGGTGTCCTCCTCTTTGGAGGGCCCTATGATGTCTGTAATGCAGAAAACGCAGATGGAATCACAGAATCCAGTCATAAAAATGGAATTTACAGTATAAAATGGAATGTTTTGACAATGGATTTGTATTAAATGAGCTAAATGTATGATGTTTCATGTATTAATCAGTTTTTATTGCCAATATGTGAACAGTTTGTAACAAAACTTAAAAAATGAGACCTTTTCCGACTTCTTAGGTTGTCTATGAAAGCCTGTAGACTGATTTTTATGTGAATGACTCGGGACGGTTTTGCCGGGAAATTCAAAAAGATGTGACGGTTACGCGCGCTCCCGAGAACATCTCCACTTGACACATGAAACTAATGCATAATGCCGACAGAGCTATTCTGTATTGTAATGTCAATGTGTCATGCAAAGAAAAGGGATTAATTCAAACTGTAGCCTCACACAGCCAGATCTATATAGTTTCAAATATACTCAAACTATCATAACAGTGTAATTTTAATTACCTCATCTGTCGACGATGCCGGTGAATCGCAGAGTTGGTGCAAACATATCCACAATCACCGTGATCAGATGATTTCTGAACTGCTGTTTCTAAATGCTGCCATTTTTGTTATGTTTATTTTGTTATTGTGAGGAAAGCGTGTCGCACATATTCATCTAAAGTCGCTCAGCAGCGTGGACGGTGTCGGGAAGTTCGTTAACAGTATGCTGCAAAGGTAATTCAAACTACTTTTTACGTCTAAGCAAAGAATGAAAAAGTACTTTGCCGTGAGTATATCAGGGTCTAGAATCACGTCAGTTTCTTGTACATAACGTGTACACTAGAGCGAGCACGAGCAATAAGATGCTGGCTGCATTTCACTTAACGGCCACCGGTGTCGCTAATAACAAGGGTTTCTGAATTCTACATAGAGCCTATTCAAATAATAAATCAAAAACATGGAATTTGGGGAAAAAAAAAAATTTAAATGTGCTAAAAATATGGCCCTAAAAATTTCATTTTTGTTAAACTTCTAGTAAATTTATGTTAAATTGTATAAATTTCATGATTTGATTCAGACCAATTTAAAGGAAATTGAGAAAAAAAGGAATTTGGGAAATCTAGGGCCCTATCTTTTGTCATGAGATCTGCTGCACTTCTGATTACAACCCAAATTTAGAACGGACTGTATTTTTTTAATAAATTTTTCACACTTTAGTGTCCTCTTCTTATCGCTTTAAACCATGGAATATCTCATAATAACGCATCTCTACGTCACGTACCCCTCATTGAGAAGGATCGCCTGCAGGTGTTTGTATTTTATGACCCTCGTGTACTTGAGATTATCTGCGATTCTAGTCAAAGCTGTGCCTTCGCTGACGCTCGCGTACGACTCTTATCGAAACCGTCTCAAGGTGACGAGCAAAACCCTCGCATCTCACGCAGAGATGCACATCACCATCTCAGAAAACTGGGTCATTTGCTGAGACTATTTCATATCAATATTATGAAATTCTTCCAAGATCAACTGATCTATTTTATTGCGCTATACTCTTACTGTAAGACAACTATTGACTCAATTTGGTCTGTTTTTAGTGAATTTTAGAAGAAACAGTTGACACAAAGTTGATACGTCAATGACCTGAGCTACTTCTCAGTAATAAACATTTCCTCTGGTGACAAAAACGCATCTTTGATTGCAGGCCACATTGTCGGATCTGGAGTCCATCTAACAGACAAATCTTTCAGGATGTTTCAGGATGACAGAATGTGTTTGTTTAGCACAGGAAAATTCGGAAGAAAAGTAAGATGAGGAAATGGAAACACAAAGAGAGAGAATGAGCGACTTTGAGGAGTGATGCTGCAGAGGGACCCTAGCGAGGGTGCAGACGGGTTTTGGGGCTTTCAGTGGGGAGAAAAGGACGCTTCCCAGAACCCTGCGGTGCTGCCAACACAAACCCCGGGATGCCTGTCTGACCGGGGGAGGGACATGGCGGCGCCACGCCGATTGCGAAGACAACTTATCTCCCTCTCAGTGATAATGCTGTCAAAATAACAGCCAGGATACAGCAGAGAGGAACTAGTTAAACCTCTAGCGTGTCCATGTTAGATGACTCTCTGAGGGACAATATGTTTATTGAGCTGGTTTTTTTTTTTGTATGTGCATCTCATTTTCTCATTTAAACAATCATTCTCTCGGTTTCATTTTTTTTTTTTTTTGATAGTCCACTTTAGATATTCTACTAACTATAAGTAACTTTGCAACTATATGTCAACTAATTCTCAGAGTATTAGTAGACTGATGGGTTAGGGTTAGTAGAATAAGTTGACATGTATCAAAGTTACTCAGATATTAAGCAGACAATCTGCTAATACTCTAATGACCAGTAGTTGCAATGTTACTTAAAGTTAGTAGAATGTTATAGTTCAAAATGTATCTACAAATGAAGCAAAACAAGATACAAACTTGGATGTCAGAAATGAGCAGAACTTATATTTCTGTCTCGATTTCTTTCCATTTAAAATAACTTTATTGGCATACATTCACATATACGTGAAAATAAATAAAAAGTATAAATACCTTGATTAAAATAAAATTCAAGATATTATTGGGCATTAAGACTACTTTATTGTATAGATAATAGTACAATAGACAACAAAAGTAATTTAATATACTTTCCACAAAGTTTTTATGCACAAAAAGACATCTGAATATTGAGGAAACTACCTTTCAAGGTCAAAACTGAGCTGAACCCCAGTAAAACACTGTGACAGGACAAATAAGACACGAGATCAAAAGATATGTGAACACACAGCGACATCTACAGGAACTGAAGGGAATTACATCTTCACAGTCACTCCTACAGGTTACAGTACTGTATATTTACAAGGATAACGATGACAATAACCATAAAGTGTAAATATTATAAAAAAATTTAAACGGAAAACATGGGATTTGGGAAAAATAAAACAGATTTCATAGGGCCCTAAAATTGAGTTTTTGTTCAACTTATAATAAAATTGAAAAGTGTAAAAAATGTTTACACTATACAAAAATGAATTTCGCTATTCTCTTTTTACTAAAAATCACTCTAAAAGAACAGCGAAATTCACACCGCAACTACAACAATAAAAAAACTAAGGAAATATTGTTGGAATTACTTTAAGAACAATTTAGCTGATTAACGATAAAAATATTTACCCAAACAACCCATCCTCGCGCTGCAGAACCGACCCTTTTGACATTTCCTGGTTTCTCAGAAGCGGAAGTCCTCATAGTTGGGTAAACTTTTATAGCGGTGAATGAGAGACTACATTAAATTTATTTTTATGTTTCCATTTGTGCAAATAGCAAAAGAAAAACTTCACAATAATGTTTTCACAACTTTCAAAAAAAGGGAAAAAAATAGAGAGCGATTGATAACGTCAGAAGAGAGAAAGATGTCATTTCTACCGTCACTCCCATAGAGTACCTCAGGGATGACGTGTTTTTGTAGGCCAACCCGGAAGTTAGCGCCGCACGGGTTCCCTCGATCGAAAGCCTATGCATTTTTCCCCATAGACTTTATAAGCTCTGTGTTTAACAAAGGGTTATGACACTTACACGTTTTGTCTATCAAGATAATCTTTACAAGTTAACACAACATTTATACATTTTGAAGCCTAAATAAAGTGGTCAGATATAAAAAGCTAACAGTAGGCTATAAACGGACTACAGCACACCATGGTCGCGGATCAACGTCACCACCACCAAGCTTCCTCAAACTTTATTTAAAAAACAACTTTATTTAAAAACATGCTCGCTGATTATGATCAACGCTGTGTATGAATACTTATCCACTTTTTCATGAGAAATGCTGTCCAAATGTCCTGTTTGTCATTATGACGTCTAAAGTCCCCGCCAGAGGAAGTAGTCCCTTTTAGCAACTGCCGTTTTTAAGACACAATAAAGGTTTAAAAAACAAAACAAAAAAAACAAGCGGGTTATAACTGGTGTGTCTTATGTAATAGATCAAAACGTGAAAATATTTAGAGTCTTTGTTAACCACAGACCTTATTTCAGGCGATTTAGCAAAAACCCATTCAGAAAACCCATAGACTTTAGGGCGATGGAACCGGAAGTCCTAAAATGCTAACTCGCTTCCGGGTTTTGCCTACAAAAATACGTCATCCCTGAGGTAATCTACAGAAACACCCTCATTAACTTTTTTTTAATTGGATGCAAATGTAATATAATACTAAATATAGTGTTATAAATGTACATACATTTAAAAAAAAAAATGAAAATATAAAAAACTTTGCAGGATTTACGATATGTTAAAACCGTCTGTGAAAAAGGTCTAACGGAATCGCAAAGAACGATAACTATAACCATAACGTTTAAAAAAATTTAAAACCTTTATAAGAATAGCGGTGTCCACAAACAATAACGACAGAGATTTTTCGATAAAAAAGAACGATAAAAATATTGACCCAATCATAATCCACTGACTTTAAAGCGCACGCAAGTTGCCATTATTGTTCTAGGTGAGTAACGGCCCTTTTCCAGTATTTGAAACCCGCGCTAACGTCCGAACCACCACTCAAAATGCCCAAACAACCAACCAGAACGCACTCAAAATTGCATAGCAACACGCTAAAAACACTGCCACACCTTAACAACGCCCTGACAACCCACCCACAACATCTTAGGTAATGGCGGTAAGTTTTCGCGGTTAAAGTCTTCAGAAAAAGATAAAATATATTTCCCCCTAAAACTTTAGTATTTCTTTCAGGAAATGGAGATCTAGGTCATTTTAACGAATTTATCTAACACAACAGCAAAATACAAGTCGAGAAAAACAATGGAATGTTTTTTATACTCACAAAATAGACATTCATACGAGCCCGCGCATAGTTCAGTTCAGTCAGAAGTCGCAGGTGTTTTTTTTCCCCCCAAATCGCTTTCGCGTTCTTGATGTTTGTCCCAGCAGAGACCCCGTCTCAGCTGCACTGCATGACAGTCACATGATTCGGTGTAAACGTTTTGTTTATGCACAAGATTCCTCCGAATATCGACCCTCATGCAGGCGTCCTCTGTTTGTAAGTATTATTTATTTGGCTCTTGTTATAATTCTGTCAAATATCACCAATGTCATTTAGAAAGCGTCTTATTTTAGGCGGTAAACAGCTCTTAAACTCGTGACAGCTCTTCTGTCACCAAAATTCCCCAAACTCCTTGTGTTTGCTAACATATTTGGCAATAAACATTTAAATAACACCTTTCTTCTCATGTTCATATTCCTGGATTATCATATTATATCTATTTTTATATGTAAAAATTAATTTACTAAGACCCAACCTTTATTTCATGTGTTCATTGAAGTGAAATCGACTTTTTAAAAAATCTCTATTTATATTCATTTATTTATATCTTTGAGATTTAATTGGAATGACCTCATTTTGGTTTATGAATAATAATATAATCGATAAATATTCTTTTGCATTTGTTATTCAAGTATCCTTGCAGGATAATCGGTGTAAATTTTTCTTATTTTTTCTTCTGGAAAACATGTAAATATATCATGTAGCTTCCAAATAGCAGGCTAAATGGAAAAAGTAAGATGTGGAATTGCTCATTCAGGTCATTACTAAATAAAAACATGATTCCTGGTTTCTCTTATTTTATTTTATTTTTTTAAAAATTGATATTTTGCAGATTCTGCAGGGGGAATGAACTTGAATTTATGATCTGTAGCCATAATAGAGGAGTTTAAGAATATAAAGCGTTACGACACTGGAAGTCCTCTGATCTGTGAGTCACTTCTGTCTGTGTCTCATCTGCTGTTTACTGTCTGAAGTGTCACTGGTTGGACTGAAGCATCATCATCATGCCCCTGACAGCCACTGTGATTGGAGGAGTTCAGAAACTGGTGCTTTACGAGACCAGAGCTGTGAGTCACATTTCATTTATTATTATTGAAGGATAAATGGATTGCTTTGAAAAAGGTCTGGACTTTTAAAGGATTAGTTCACCTAAAAATGAAAATAATGTCATTAATTACTCACCCTCATGCCGTTCCACACCCGTAAGACCTTTGTTAATCTTCAGACCACAAATTAAGATATTTTTGATGAAATCTGATGGCTCAGTGAGGCCTGCATAGCCAGCAATGACATTTCCTCTCTCAAGATCCATTAATGTACTAAAAACATATTTAAATCAGTTCATGTGAGTACAGTGGTTCAATATTAATATTATAAACCAGAATATTTTTGGTGCGCCAAAATAACGACTTATATAGTGATGGCCGATTTCAAAACACTGCTTCCTGAAGCTTCGGAGCGTTATGAATCAGCGATCAGCGTGTTGAATCATGATTCGGATCGCGTGTCAAACCGCCAAACTGCTGAAATCACGTGACTTTGGCGCTCCGAACCGCTGATTCAACACGCTGATTCATAACGCTCCGAAGCTTCATGAAGCAGTGTTTTGAAATCGGCCATCACTATATAAGTCGTTATTTTGTTTTTTTTGCACACGAAAAATATTCTCGTCGCTTTATAATATTAATATTGAACCACTGTACTCACATGAACTGATTTAAATATGTTTTTAGTACATTAATGGATCTTGAGAGAGGAAATGTCATTGCTGGCTATGCAGGCCTCACTGAGCCATCGGATTTCAACAAAAATATCTTAATTTGTGTTCTGAAGATTAACGAAGGTCTTACAGGTGTGAAACGGCATGAGGGTGAGTAATTATTTTCATTTTTGGGTGAACTAACCCTTTAAATACAGGGAACAACATATAATGTGAATCAGAATCTCATGCACATTTGAATATGAATATGTCAATACCTTCTGAAAAGCACAATGTGCTCTGATTGGTCGGCTGGAGCAGTGTGTAGTGATTGGTGCAGCGCTTTGAGCGTGTTTGGGAAATGTCCCGCCCCTTACCATAACCAAACACTGTCACTGATATAGAGAATAATAATAAGCTTTTACATGCTCAGACAGCAACATTACACACTAAAGAAAGATGAACATGGACAAAAAAGTAGAATAGGTGCTCTTTAATAAATGTTATTATTGTGAAATGTCACTCTGTGCTACTAGATGGCAGTGTTTAGCTGTCATCAAACTGAGGCCTTTCAGTGTCTTGCGATTCTGCTCAGAAAGAGCTATTTTAATAAAAGATTTCTCATTGTATAGTTGTACATTTAAAAGTATGTCTAATCATTATAGGAAAGAAAATATTAATAGCTGCCATACCATGCCTTGTAGTGTTAATGTAGATGCTTTAATTAGACACTATTTGGGTTTTCTTCCATTTTTAATCAACATTTATTTATTTTTATTTATAAATTAACTTTTTTTGCAGTTCATTTAACAGTCCTGTTGTACAGTGTTCAAATTACCAATGTTCTCAAATAATCTCTCAGTCAGTGCAGTACAGTGTGAATCTATTGGGTTTCTTTAATATTATGCTGTATTTTACCCATCTTTTCACCATTAAAGCACAGAACAGGACAGACTGGACTATTTATGATCGCAGCTGCACATTCATAGACTATAATAACGGTCAGCGCTGCACTAATGTGAGAACACGTTAAGACTGTCTGTCTTTATCCTCAGTGTTCTCACTATGTGTCATTTTTACTGGGAGGCTTTAATGTGTCTTACCTACAAATCTGTCCAAATAAAGAGCAAACAGGCTCAAACTGAACTGTTTTTCTTTGTATTCACTCAGTAACTCTTTAACATATAATTTTTTTTCTTTCAATTTCAGGATGTAATGTGAGACACATTTCCAAGAATTTCACCCAATCATTTGATTTAAAAATAGGAGTTTGATTTCAGTTTGTTGCTTGTCAAAAACAGTTCATTGATAATTTTTCTTTTTTTCAGAGGTATTTTCTTGTGGGGAGTAATAACGCTCAAACTAAACATCGCGTCCTGAAGATCGATCGCACTGAACCACGAGATCTGGTCATTATTGATGATAAGGTGAGCTGCTCTGATAGTTTTGTCCTTCTCACGATATCACACACAAACCCACCTTATGTCTTAAATGAGCATAAACAGGTGATAAATAAAACACTTGTGTACCAGTATATTGGATCCACGCAGCTCTTAAAGTGACAGCAGCCTAATATTCCTGCTGCGCCGGTGTCTGCATTTTAATGTTAATCAAACAACTAAAGAAAAAAATCGCTCACTACTCTTGACTAAACAACTTTTGTAACTTTAATAATGATTAATGTATATTTAATTTATGCAATGAAAAATATTTTACATTTGATTATTTTTGCACCTGAAAAGCAGTTTTTTTATATGCATCTTTGTTCTGTTGTATTTGTATATTCACGTTGGCCTGTTGAATGTTAAATGGATCCAATCCATGTTCAATAGAAATTATTTGCCATAAGAGAGTAGTAGTAGTTTGTTAATATTGGAATCAGCCAATAATTGTTTGTTAATATCGTTATCGGAATCAGCCAATAGTTGTTTGTTAATATTGGTGTCGGAATCGTCCAATAGTTGTTTGTTAATATCGGTATCGGAATCGGCCAATAGTTGTTTGTTAATATTGGTATCGGAATCTTCCAGTAGTTGTTTGTTAATATCAGTATCGGAATTGGCCAGTAGTTGTTTGTTAATATTGGTATCGGAATCTGCCAGTAGTTGTTTGTTAATATCGGTATCGGAATTGGCCAGTAGTTGTTTGTTAATATCAGTATCGGAATCTGCTAGTAGTTGTTTGTTAATATTGGTATTGGAATATTCCAGTAGTTGTTTGTTAATATCGGTATCGGAATCTGCGAGTAGTTGTTTGTTAATATCGGTATCGGAATTGGCCAGTAGTTGTTTGTTAATATCAGTATCGAAATCTGCTAGTAGTTGTTTGTTAATATTGGTATCGGAATCTGCCAGTAGTTGTTTGTTAATATCAGTATCGGAATCGGCCAGTAGATGTTTGTTAATATTGGTATCAGCATCTGCCAGTAGTTGTTTGTTAATATCGGTATCGGAATCGGCCAGTAGATGTTTGTTAATATTGGTATCGGAATCTTCCAGTAGTTGTTTGTTAATATTGGTATTGGAATATTCCAGTAGTTGTTTGTTAATATCGGTATCGGAATCTGCCAGTAGTTGTTTGTTAATATCGGTATCGGAATCTGCCAGTAGTTGTTTGTTAATATTGGAATCAGCCAGTAGATGTTTGTTAATATCGGTATCGGAATCGGCCAGTAGGTGTTTGTTAATATTGGTATCAGCATCTGCCAGTAGTTGTTTGTTAATATCGGTATCGGAATCTGCCAGTAGTTGTTTGTTAATATTGGAATCAGCCAGTAGATGTTTGTTAATATCGGTATCGGAATCGGCCAGTAGATGTTTGTTAATATTGGTATCGGCATCTGCCAGTAGTTGTTTGTTAATATCGGTATCGGAATCTGCCAATAGATGTTTGTTAATATCGGCATCGGAAGCGGGTAGTAGTTGTTTGTTAATATTGGTGTCAGAATCAGCCAGTAGTTGTTTGTTAATATCGGTATAGGAATCGGCCAGTAGTTGTTTGTTAATATCAGTTTCGGAATCGGCCAATAGTTGTTTGTTAATATCGGTATCAGAATCGGCCAGTAGTTGTTTGTTAATATCGGTATCGGCCAAGAATATCCAATCTGTGCATCCCTACAACATTTCTATTACTCTCAATTTTCTCATCTAATATTTACATTGTAATTTATTTCAAATATCACTATTGACTATTCACTAAATCAGTATTTGCTCTGTGGTGGAAATAACATTTTAAACCTTTTAGGAATAAAACATTTAACTTGTTTGCTCTCTAGTTAATGTTAATTTCATCTATGGACAAAAAAAAACATGCTTTCGTTTTATCCCTGATGTGAATTGATCAAGAGGAATTCACTGTTTTTATGAGTTTATAGTTTTGTTCAGTGCAAATATTCTTTATTATGTGTCTGGATGTTTAAACTGTGATTGTATGTGTGTGGCAGCATGTCTACAGTCAACAGGAAGTTCGGGAGCTGCTGGGCCGCCTGGATCTGGGCAATCGCACTAAGATCGGGCAGAAGGGATCCTCCGGTCTTTCCAGAGCCGTATCTGCCTACGGCATTGTGGGTAAAGACATCCTCAAGCCTTTTTTCCTTGTTTGCTTGAAGTTTTATTTCCTGTGTTTATTCATCCTCTGTCTTGCCAATTAGTTGTGCGCTAATGCAATTAGCCGCCGTTGTAATTGTGCGATTTTAAGAGCAATCGTGCAGGCACGTGTTGTCTAAAGGTCAGGCAAACACTTCAGAAGTGCCGGATGCCCACGCTGTTTACCTGAGATGCTTCGCACGCTGGCACCCTGTTGCTATAGAAACACCACATGTGAATGAGAGCTCTGCCCACTCTCGTGCCTTTGATGCCTGTTTTTCACCTGGCAAACTTTTTCAGCTGGAAGGCCACAACAAAACAACGTCCTTTTCACCGATTCTGTCTTGAGTCATCATTTTGTTCATTTTAATTCCTTTGAAATGAGCTCAACTGCTTAGTTGGTGCATTATTAAAGTGAGACAACAGAAACTCTGACATGAAATGAATTTATTTTTTACCTTCTGGATGATTTATCACCAACTTGTGTTTCCTGGTCAGTGTTGTTTTAGTATTATTTCTAAACTATTAGTATTATTAAAGTATTTATTAGTATGTTAAATTTGCGTTTTAGTAATTTTGTTGTGCGCTTTTGTCACGTTTATTAGGTTTTGTTTTTAATATTGCTAATTGGCTTTAATTTATATTTATTTTAGTTTTAGTAATTTTATGTGCTTTCGGACTTTTTTTTATATTTCTATAGCTTTAGTTTATATTTATTTCAGTTTTAGGTTTAGTGATTTTTGTTATGTGCTTTTGTTATTTATTTTATTTTTTTAAAATATTTCTATTTAGCTTCATATTTATTTCAGTTTTAGTGTTAGTAATTTTATGTGCTTGTCATTTTTATGTTTTATTTTTTTAAATATAAATTAAAGCTAATTAGAAATATTAAATTAGTTTTAGTAATTTTGTTATTTGCCTTTGCCTTTGAAATAATATATATATATATATATATATATATATATATATATATATATATATATATATATATATATATATTTTAGTATCACAGTCGGCCAGTAGTTGTTTGTTAATATCGGTATCGGAATCGGCCAGTAGTTGTTTGTTAATATCGGTATCGGAATCGGCCAGTAGTTGTTTGTTAATATCATTATAGGAATCAGCCAGTAGTTGTTTGTTAATATTGGTATCACAGTCGGCCAATAGTTGTTTGTTAATATCATTATTGAAATCGGCCAGTAGTTGTTTGTTAACATCGGTATCGGAATCGGCCAATAGTTGTTTATTAATATCGGTATCAAAATCGGCCTATAGTTGTTTCTTAATATCGGTGTTTATTTCAGTTTTAGTAATTTCAGTCATTTTATTGTGTGCTTTTGTCATCTATTTAGCTATAATTTGTTTTGTTTTTTTTTTGTTTTTTTTCAGTTTTATTTGAGTAAGTTTAGTAATTTTGTTATATGCTTTTGTTATTCTTATTAATTAGTTTTTTTTATATTTCTATTTAGCTTTATATTTATTTCAGTTTAGTAATTTTAGCATTTCAACTTCTTTTTATTAGTTGCCAAGGCAACGTTTCTAATTTTTGTTTAATTTTTTTTTCTGCCAAAAGTTCATCAAGTTTCATCTAATAGGCCTATTTATTTTTTACTTTGATTTATTCATTTTACATTCATGCATTTGGCACTTCATGCATTCCCTGGGAATCGAACCCATTACGTTGGCGTTGCTAGTTTCATACTTTACCGTTTATTTACTGTTTATATTATTTCAGCTTTATTTCAGTTAGCAAGTGATTTGGAATAATTTTAGACAACAATAAGGACAGGTTTAGCTGGCTTGTGGTTTTGTCTGCACACACTCATAAGCAGGTGAAGCCGCTCGCGGACAGACCGACTGGTGTCACGCTGAACCCGCAGGTCAGAATCACATGAACGCGGTCGACGCTGTGAGAAACTGGGTGATGATCTCCAGGTCATGACCTACTTCTTCTGACACCCATCTGGTGAAATCTCAGTTTTAGTCGGGTTAGTCATTGAAACTGGGTCTTATGCAACCTCAATTCGCCTCTAATCACTGCTGAGGGAGTGGGGCGTCATGGCAATAATAAGAAGTGAGAATATAGTGCACAAACAACGGCAGATCAGAACATTGATGTGTGTCATTTATGACACACCCGATAGATGTGATTGTGTGATGAGAAACAACAGTCACAAACACGGCGTTTGATTACACCCTCACGTCTCATCATTAGAGTGATGTGTTCGCCTTAAATTGTTTACTGTACACTTATGCTTTTTTTTTTTACATCTTTATTTAGTGTGTAATGTTGCTGTTTGAGCATGAAAAAGCTCTGCAGAGTTCCAGTTCTTCTCTATATCAGTGTCACTGTTTCTGAACTCCATTTAAATAATTCATACGCAGAATAAAGGGGCGGGGCCTGGTTGAGTTAGTTAGTAGTGTGTTGAAACTGGCAGTTATGGTAAGGGGCGGGACATTTCACAAACACCAATCACAACACACTGCTCCAGCCGACCAATCAGAGCACATTGTGCTTTTCAGAAGGAGGGGCTTCATAGAGACAGGAACTAAACAGGGGTGCGTTTCCCAAAGTTCTGTCGTTACCAATAGAGTTCAATGGGACTTACGACCATAGTTGGCTAACGATGCTTTTGGGAAACGCACCCCAGAGCGTTACTGACAGACTGGGAAGAGAGGAGCTGCAACAATGGAGAATATGAGGAAAATAATAAACATTCAAGCAGGAAAACCTGCTCTAGTAGAGCCCAAAAACAACATCAAGACTAAAAAAGGCATAATATGGCAAGTCTTTATTTGTGTGCCGTGTGTTCATATAATTGCGATTGATCTCAGAAGAGACTCTTGACGGTCACATGAGCTTTGAGACACTTTAATGAATATTATTTCATCTTCTTTTCGTACAACACAATGTGTATGTATTTTTTGACTAATTCATATTCATAATTAATTTTATGTAACAGCAATAAGAAAAGTCCATAAGAGAGCTGTTTTGTATTTGAAGCAGCTTACATAAACAAGCTTTGATCTGAAAAATAAAAATGGCAACACTTTACAATAAGATCTCATTAGGTGATGCATTAGCTAACATGATCTAACAGTGAGAAAATATTTTTACAGCATTTTATGTTTTATATAAAAAAACAAATGTTTTCATGATAGCTAATCAAAATAAAATGCATAAATGTTAAAAGATTAATAGATGCTGTACAAAAATATTTAGGCCTAGATTTAAGATTTATGTTGATTGTAAGCAATTTGAATACATACACATATATTGATGATAATAAACTATGCCATGATTTTTTTTGAGGGCACTCGTTTCATTTATGTATGACTGACAAATATTAATCACATTAATTGAATTTTAAGTGCAGTTCAAATATATAAAAATATTTTTTAAATGAGAAGTATTGTTCATTGTTTTTTTTATTATTAATATTTTATTTTTATTTTATTGTTTTATTTTAATTTAATTTTATTAACATTTTTATTATTTTATTTTTTAATATTATTTTATGTTTTGTCTTGTTATTTGTCATGAATGTTGTCATGGTAGCTGGCATGGCGCTAAGTAAAACAAAATTAAACAAACAAACGAAGAAAACTAATGCAGTTAACTAACGAGACCTAATTTTCGCTGTTATTTACTCTCATCTCTCATGTCTTTCAGGTTTTGTGCGGTTTCTGGAGGGTTACTATATCGTGTTGATCACGAAACGTCGTAAAATGGCTGACATCGGTGGCCACTCGATTTATAAGATTGAAGACACGAATATGATCTACATTCCCAATGACTCTGTGAGAGTCACACACCCTGATGAGGCCCGGTGAGTCACCTTATACTGAGACGTATTTGATAATAACAATAAAATCTGAGCATTAGATGTATTGAGAATGACCAATAAGATTATACATATTTGGTCACATGATGCTGTACTTGAGAGTGTGTATGCTGATTATATTAAAGCCTACTGTATCATGCTTGATACGCACATTTCTAAGGCCTCTAAAATGATTAACATGATGAAAACTTTGCAGATAAACCTGTCACACACAATCTACTACAGTCCTTCTGTCGTCTGATTTATGGTTTAGCAAGTAAAATCAGGGCCTAAAACTAACTTTTTGCAACATGGCCAGTGACTTAAGAAAATTTACCGGCCATAAATATTTTTTACCAGCCATGAAACAGGCAGTTATGACAACCAACCATAACCAAGAAGTTTCAGGTACAGAAATTTAATAAAGTAATCAAACAGATTAATCCTTATTAAAGTTACAGAAGTTATTCATTGAGTGAATTTTCTTTGTCTTTTGTTCAGATGAACCTTAAAGTGTTAGTTCACCCAAAAATGAAACTTGTCATTAATTACTCACTCTCATGTCGTTCCACACCCGCAAGACCTTTGTTCATCTTCAGAACACAAATTAAGATATTTTTGATGAAATCCGATGGCTCAGTGAGGCCTGCATTGACAGCAAGATAATTAACACTTTCAGATGCCCAGAAAGGGAATGCGACGAGAATACTTAACAAAACAACGACTTTTCAACAATATCTAGTGATGGCCGATTTCAAAACACTGCTTCAAAGCTTTACAAATCTTTTGTTTCAAATCAGTGGTTTGGATCACCAAAGTCACATAATTTCAGTAAACGAGGCTTTGTTACGTCATAAGTGTTTCGAAATTTCAATAGTTCACGTGACTTTAGCAGTTTGATACGCGATCCGAACTACTGATTCGAAACAAAAGATTCGTAAAGCTTCATTAAGAAATGTTTTAAAATCGCCCATCATTAGATATTGTTGAAAAGTCGTTATTTTGGGGGTTTTTTGTCGCACAAAAACTATTCTCGTCGCTTCATAACATTAAAGGGTTAGTTCACCCAAAAATGAAAATAATGTCATTAATTACTCACCCTCATGTCGTTCCACACCCGTAAGACCTTCGTTAATCTTCAGAACACAAATTAAGAAATTTTTTTGTTGAAATCCGATGGCTCAGTGAGGCCTCCATAGCCAGCAATGACATTTCCTCTCTCAAGATCCATTAATGTACTAAAAACATATTTAAATCAGTTCATGTGAGTACAGTGGTTCAATATTAATATTATAAAGCAACGAGAATATTTTTGGTGCGCCAAAAAAAACAAAATAACGACTTATATAGTGATGGCCGATTTCAAAACACTGCTTCATGAAGCTTCGGCGTGTTATGAATCAGTGTGTCGAATCAGCGGTTCACATACGGAAGCAGGTTTATTAGGCTGCTGTCACTTTTAAGAGCGAATGCACGGATCCAATACACTGATACACAACTGTTTGCTCACTTAAGACATAATTGACTATGTTTACGAGGAAACTCGCCAATGCAGTCATTTTCAAGCGTGAGAAGACGTGAAAGAGAGTTGAATTCAGTATTCGTGCGCTGTATAAGATGCAGATTTCTGGGCGCGCGCTTCGTATGTGTGCGCATAGAAAAATAACGAGTTCCCTTTCACGTCTTTCTGCGCTTGAATATTAAAATTGCCAAGGCTTAAACTTTCGTGACGATGCAGTCATTAAAGGCTCATTATTATGATTTATATGGTTTATTAATAAACGTGCATTTGTTAATAGTCGACTAGCGCTTAAAATGAACGACCAGAAAAATCTTTAGTCGAGGGCAGCCCTAGTAGTAGGTCATTTGATGCTCTTTGCATACACAAAACTTACATAAATTACTGTTTTCAGTATGCGTGCTGTAGTAGTAGTGATAGTAAGTATGCTAGTATGTTGTTCCAGACTGTTTGTCTGTTTCTCACTTCTGGTTTTCCTCACACGCTGTGTCTGTCCTGCTGCGGTCGGTCACTCTGATCTCAGGATGCAATTCACACGTCTCTTATTTCTACCGTGTGTGTGTGTGATGACAATGGAAGCGTGCTATTCGTCACTCATGATGTGTGTTAGAGATTTACAATAACACAGAGTACTTTCAGTAGTACAGCCTGTAACTGTTGACTCGGGTAACGTGAGACGCCGTTTGCGTCTTAGTATCCAATTTAAGTCTGGCGCTTTAATGGGCTCTTTTCCTTCCGGTCTGCTTTTTCTTTTTTTCTTTGGTTTTTAACACCGGTACCTTGGCAGTACTGTGGTATTCTACCATGTAGATGGTAATTATTCAGTGGCATCTGATACTTTAGGATTGTAATGTCAGTCTAAGCATTCAACCTACATGGCCGGTCAAATGTTTGGAATAATTACAATTTTTAATGTTTTTGAAAGAAGTCTCTTCTGCCCACCTTTTGCTTTTTTTTATCAAAAATACAGTAAAAATTGTGAAATATTTTTACAATTTAAAATAACTGTTTTCTATGTGAATATATAGTAAAGTGTAATTTATATTCAGTGATCAAAGCTGAATTTTCAGCATCATTACTCCAGTCTTCAGTGTCACATGATCCTTCAGAAATCATTCTGATATGATGATTTGCTGCTCAAGAAACATTTATGTTTATTAACATTACCATGTTTTTCCACAGATATGTGAGAATATTCCAGAATGTGGATCTGTCCAGTAACTTCTACTTCAGGTGAGTGTTGAACTGAAGCGTCTTGTTGTTTTGAACGCGTCTCATACTCATAATGCCGTGGCCTCGCATAACTTCTCAGGTCATTGTAATGGAAATATAATTTCGTGAGCTCCTCAGATACGGCTCTCATGTGGCCTTACTTGTCCTTCTTTCCCCTTGCTTCTTTTCTCTGATCTGGCCACAGCATTTTCTTCTTAAAACGGTCTGTTGTTACTTTGATTTTAGAAAAGAAGCAGCTGAAATAACTCTATCAGCAGCCCTGAAACCTGTTTGAGCTCTTAAAATGTCTGAAAATATCAAAGCAAATCTCATTTGTTGTAAAGAAAATTGCACAAACACACTTTACAAGCAAAACATTTGACAAAAAAAAAATTGATAAAGCAATAGATCTAGTGTGAGATAAATGTTACAAACAGTTACAGTTTGTAAGAACTTGACCCGTGCTGGATCTGTTGTTTTTCATATGTTTTGCTTGTAAAGTGTGTTTGTGGATTTTTTTAGTTTTATGCCATTTTCAACCAAAGTTATAAAATACAGAAGTGATAAAATGTTTTCCTCACACATTGAATAGATGTAAGGTATAATTATTTTCAAGTTTTCAAGCATGTTTTTTTTTTAAGGTAAAATTTTCAAATGATCAAAGTTTAAATTTTCATTTTAAAGTCAATAAAGTCAATTTCAGACTTTAATGTGACCTTCATTCATCCATTTCTGGACAGTAAAACATACTTTTATTACATTATAAATTATTTTAATAAAATGATTTTATATATTTAAAATGTTATATTTTATTGTACACATGCTTTTTATTTTTATTTTGTATTTTATTTTATATTATATATTTTATTTTGCATTTACTTTTAGATTTAATTAGATTTTATTTTGCATTTTATTTCAGAATTTATTTTATATTTTATTATTTTATTATTTTGTATTTTATATTTAAATTTATTCAATTCCGTATTTTATTTCTTTTTCATATTTTGTTTTGCATTTTATTTATTTTTATTTTATTATTTTACATTTTATATATTATTTTTTATTTTTTTATCACTTTATTTTATTTATTTTTGTTTTATTATTTTATATGTATTTTTTATTTATTTGATCTTTATTTTATTATTTTATATATTATTGCTTTTTATTTTTTTGTATTTTATTTTATATTTATATTTTATATAATATATTAAGTTATAATATTTTATTTTGCATTTACTTTTAGATTTAATTAGATTTTATTTTGCATTTTATTTTATTGCAGAATTTATTTTATATTTTATTATTTTATTATTTTGTTTTATATTTAAATTTATTCAATTCCGTATTTTATTTCTTTTTCATATTTTATTGTTTTGCATTTTATTTATTTTTATTTTATTATTTTACATTTTATATATTATTTTTATTTATTTATTTTAAAATGGTTTTATCATTTTATTTTATTTATCTTTATTTTATTATTTTACATTTTATATATTATTTTTATTTATTTTATTTATTTTTATTTTATTATTTTTATTTTCAGGTCTTGAAAGTCTTAAGTCTGGCATATTCAAGTCTTTATTGATCTGAACTAACTAACTAACTAATTAATTAATTAACCCTGGTTTTGAATGTGGCTGTATATATGATTATTAATGAGGGCATTAAATGTATTGTTTAACCAAATTCCCTCAATCTGAGATCAGCTTCTCATCTCATTTCCGTCATGTACTTGCATTAATCCTTTTATTGGTCCGACTGTCACATGTTCATTAATGCCGTTTGACCTGCTGAACTCAAGAGTGTTATATGTTATAATTCACTGTGACAGTGTGTTTGACACTCAACAATCGTTCCAAACCACGTGTGAACAACAAGATTACATTCATTACACACTCACTGCAAATATACAAGATCTCATTCAATGGGAAACAATGTAACAAATTAGCAAAGTTTTAGCAAAGTACTTCAGACGTTTTGTTTGGTTGTGTCCCGCTTGGAAATAATTGCATGTGAACGCTGATGAACTTGTGCGTCTCTCTGAAGTTCATTCGGTGCACTTCATCTCTAAGCAACATGCTGTCACCTAGCAACAATGCATGCTGCGTCCTGCTGCTCAACAATAATGAGAAGTGATTATTTTTAGCCTGAGTGCATGTGACCCTTTGACCCTCTGGCCTTTAGTTACAGCTACGACCTGAGCCACTCGCTGCAGTATAACATGACGCTGCTGCAGATGCCATGTGACCTCGGAGAGACCGAGGAGCTCAACACCAGCGGCAGACAGGACAGCTTTGACATCTTCGAGGAGGAGGGACTGCCCACTCAAGGTGTGTTTGGAGAGCACTCTTGGGTTTTACTTATTTTATTGCATTTTCTTTTTTTATTTTATTGCATTCCTTTTTTATTTATTTTATTTTATTTTATATATTTATTTTTCAAATTTTAATTGTATAATTTTTTTTATGTTATTGTTTTTTTTATTTTATAGAATTTTATGTTAAATTATATATATTTTAATATTTTATGGTTAATTTTATATTCAATTTTGTATTTTATTTCATATTTTATTTTTATATTTTATTTCATATTTTATATATATATATATATAATAAAATATAATATATAAAAAAAAAAAAATAATAAAAAAAAAAAAAATATATATATATATATATATATATATGTGTGTGTGTATATATCTATATAATAAAATAAAATATAATATATAAAATAAAATATGAAATAAAATACAAAATTGAATGTAAAATTAACCATAAAATATTAAAATATATATAATTTAACATACAATTCTATAAAATATAATAATATAATAAATTAAAAAATAATAAAATATTTTATTGTATTTTTTTATTTTATATAATTTTGTTAAATTATATATTTGATTATTTTATGGTAATTTTATATTCAATTTTGTATTTTTTAATATTTTATTTTTTATATATTTGTGTTTTATATTTTATTTGTTTATTTCATATTTTATTTAATATATTACACACACACACACATATATAAATATATATAATATGTTATGTATTGGTTTATATATATATAAATTCATTTTTTTTTTTTTTTTTTTTTTTTAAATTTTTTATACCCTTCTGCAAAATACAGTTAATTTATTTTATTTTATTTTACTCATTTTTAAGTCTTGAAGGTCTCAATTCTGGCTTGTTTAGGCCTTTTTTTGTTTCTTTTCTTGTCTTAAGGAAAGGACTCCAGTTATTTATTCTGTTTTAATAGTCAAACTTTGTTTTGTTTGTCTTGTATTGTGTGTGAATTGTTAATTGAGGTGTTTGTTTCAGTTGTTTACGGCTTCAGTAACGAACCCTACGCTAAGTATGTGTGGAACGTCCGTCTGCTGGAGAAAGTCAAGGACATCGTGCATCCTGATTGGCTGTTGTACATCATTCACGGATTCTGCGGCCAATCCAGTATCCTCTTATAAATTGAGTGTGTGTGTGTGTGTGTGTGTGTGTGTATTTAACTCCAGAAGTGAGCTAAATGTTTTTAGTATTTTATTCTAAAATTCCCCCCAAAAAATTATTCTAGAGTTTGTGTTAGTCTCTGGTCTTTAACATTTAGCTTTATTTAAAAAATATGCAGTAAAAGTGTTGGGATATGTAGACAATAAAATGAAAGTGTTTTATTCTATAATGGCATCGCATGAGGTGATCTGTGACCGTGTCCATCTGGCTGTGGTCTATAGCGCGTACGGATGTTCATGATCCTGGTTCATACAGATGAACGTCTCTAACCTCACAGGCAGACAAAACAAAGTCTGTGCCCGTTTCACATTGATGCACATGCATGTGTGTGTATGAGATAACAAAATAGAAACCGCATCCATAAACTAAACGTAATGGCAGCAGGTGCGCACAGTTTAATCAGCATTGTTGATTTATCATGGGAGCAATCTAGTGTTGCAGTTTCTTTCCACATACCATGATGCAAAATACTGCTAAAACTTACTTTTTAATGTATTTTTTCAATTTTTTTCCAATTGCAATTTTTTATTTACTCTATTTTTTATTTTATACCCTTCTGCAAAATACAGTTAAAACATACCACTAAATACAGATAAAACCTTTATTTTGTTTTATTTTATTTTATTTTATTTTTGTATTATATACCCTTCTGCAAAATACAGTTAAAACAGACTAATTTAATTTAATTTAATTTTTCCCCTGCTGAATATAGCTTCTACTTTTTAATGTAACTTAATTATTAGTTTTTTTTAATTGTTTTAATTAATTTTTTTTTTATTTTATACTCCTCTTCAAAACAGTTACATTTATTTATTTATTTTATTCTCTGCTGCAAAATGCAGTTAACACATATTTATTTATTTATTTATTTATTTATTTTCATTGTATTTTATTTTATTTTTCCCCTGCTGAATACAGCTTCTACTTTTTAATGCAATTTAATTATTAAATAGTTTTTTGTTTTTAAATTGTTTTAATTAATTTTATTTATTTTTTATTTTATACTCTTCTTCAAAATACATTTATTTTATTTTATTCCCTGCTGCAAAATGCAGCTAAAACCTGCTTCTTAATGTAATGTAATTTAATTTATTTTTTTTGTATTTTAATTTATTTTATTTTATTTTATTTTTTTGTTTTATACCCTTCTGCAAAATACAGTCAAAACATACCATAAAATACAGATAAAACCTTTATTTTGTTTTATTTTATTTTTTTTTATTATATACCCTTCTGCAAAATACAATTAAAACAGACTTATTTAATTTAATTTATTTTTTTCCCCTGCTGAATACAGCTTCTACTTTTTAATGTAACTTAATTATTAAATTTTTTTTTTAATTTTTTTTAATTGTTTTAATTAATTTTTTTTATTTTTATTTTATACTCCACTTCAAAAGTTTTATTTATTTTATTCTCTGCTGCAAAATGCAGTTAACACATACCATTAAATTCAGATAAAACCTACTTTTAATGTAATTTATTTATTTTTTATTTTATTGTATACCTTTCTGCAAAATACAATTAAAACATATTTATTTATTTATTTATTTTCATTATTTTATTTTCCCCCTGCTGAATACAGCTTCTACTTTTTAATGCAATTTAATTATTAAATTGGTTTTTGTTTTTTGTTTTTAAATTATTTATTTTTTATTTTATACTCTTCTTCAAAATACATTATTTTATTTTATTCCCTGCTGCAAAGTGCAGCTAAAACCTGCTTCTTAATGTAATGTAATTTAATTTATTTTTTTGTATTTTAATTTAATTTAATTTTTTATTTTATTCCCTGCTGCAAAATGCAGGTAAAACTAACTTCTGATGGTATCACGTGTCTTCTTGTTGAGTTAGAGGGTTTATCGGCTCAACTACCTGCTGGTGGATCTGGTTTTGACCTGCTAGTTCACCTATTTCACCTGTTCCAGAAATCATCTTGATATGACCTGTTTTTCTCAGAAAGTTCAGGAGGGTGAAAACAGCTACAAAACAAGCTAAAGAAACACAAAGAGAGAAATAATCATCCGGAGAAAGTCTCGCGCTGTTGATTGCTTCTGTCTTCGTAATCGTTTCTCCTACCTCCCCTGTGAGGAGCCTGAACGAGCGGTGAACGAGTTCATAGATGTCAGCGGCATTATGGGAAACAGATGAAGACGCTGCCATTGCGCTCTGAATGATTTAATAGCCAAATGAGTTTATAGGAGCAAGATATGAACGAACTGTGAACCACACAAACACTTGATATATGAGTAATATGGAGATGATATACAGAAGTTTGGGGTCAGGAAGGTTTCTTGAAAGAAATAAATGAATACTTGATCTATTTATTGCATCCTTGCTGAATAAAACTAATACTAAAAATTTATAATGTTACAAAAGATTATATTTCAAATAAATGCTGTTCTTTTGAACTTTCTATTCATCAAAGAATCCTGAAAAATAAAATGTATCACAAAAATATGACATAATATAATAATCATAAATGTTTCTTGAGCAGCAAATCATCATATTAGAATGATTTCTGAAGGATCATGTGACACTGAAGACTGGAGTAATGATGCTGAAAATTCAGCTTTGATCACAGGAATAAATTACACTTTACTATATATTCACATAGAAAACAGCTGATTTACATTGTAAAAATATTACACAATTTTTACTGTATTTTTGATCAAATAAATGCAGCTTTTGAGCAGAAGAGACTTCTTTCAGAAACATTAATAAATCTTACCGACCCGAAACTTTTGACGAGTAGTGTGCTTGATTAAACCCCTTTATAAACTAAACTTCAGATATGCTGCATGTTTATATCAGATGATTTGTGGATGTATTTTGTGTTGTGCTTCCTTAAACTCTCTGTTTCAGAGTTGTTGATCTACGGTCGGCCGGTGTACGTCACGCTGATCGCCCGGCGTTCCAGTCGCTTCGCAGGGACACGTTTCCTCAAGCGAGGAGCCAACTGCGAGGTACGCTGTTGCCATGTGCTCTTCTTTAGTATGTTTGTCACGTGCGAGCGTTACTCGTCCAACACAAGCTCTGGTTCTGCTGCTGCTGCTCTTCTGTATTTATCTCTGTGTGTTCAGGTGGGATTATGTAATGTTCGTTTGCTCTAAAGCTGTCGGCAATTAAAGCTTCACAAAGCTTTTACTGCTGTGATGCTTTATGATGGTGAAGGTGCTTTAAAAGTGTAGACTGACAAATTTCACTACAGTCTGAAACTACAGTCAAGCTCATAAGTAGCTATTTAAGGGGACCGTATGCTTGTTTAAATATAATTTAAATACATAAAAAATTTTTAATTAATAAATCTCAATTAAAGGTGCAATATGTAAGAATTTTGCAGTAAAATATCCAAAAACCACTAGGCCATTTTGTTCACTTGAGTACTTACAATATCCCAAATGTTTGCAACTATTTGTAAATTGTGAGAAAATTGCAATTTTAACCAAGGCTCCGGGACGTGTGAGGAGTCACCTGTCAATTGCGTCATACCCGCGTTACCCTCGGTTTCCGGTTTATTTTGTAGAAACCATGGAAACACCAAAGACGCTTTAATATGTTACACATTTTAATAGAAAAGGGAACAACTGTTTTGATATATTTATAGACAGAACACTAAATATTGTTATATAGCTCAACACGTTTAGTCTTATTGCTTAAATCTAATTTTCTTGATATTTTGCGAGTACCATGCTTTACCATGCCTCAGAGAAAAACACTATTTTGTGAAGTAGCTAACATAGCATAATCAGATGCAGCTTTATTTTTAGTAACAGTAATACAGAATTTTCTCCATCATGCAATACGTTTTAAAATTAATTGCATGCCATTTATCAACACAAGCCATCCAGCATTTAATATGATATTCTAAAATCGATCTATCTTACTGCAGTGTGTAACAGTGTCTCACAGCAGCCGCCGAGCGAACGCACAGAGTAACGTTATATATTTTCAACACACTCAAATGTATTTAATATGATAAACAGAGCTGTGTTACCTCAT
Organism: Ctenopharyngodon idella; assembly: GCF_019924925.1. NCBI lineage: Eukaryota > Metazoa > Chordata > Actinopteri > Cypriniformes > Xenocyprididae > Ctenopharyngodon > Ctenopharyngodon idella. Next base: position 33,241,136 of record NC_067239.1, on the reverse strand, counting down.
ACTCATGACCGGAAAAACGGAAGCAGCGCCGGCAACTGTGTCATAATAAAAGTCCCGCTGCTCGTGAGGCGTGTGTTGTGCAATCGCTCCAGCGTCCTCGTTCAGCTCCCACAACACTCGGTCCTGCTCTGCTTCAGACTACAGTAACGTTAATAATCACATCCATGAACATGATTTCTTCCCAAGTCCTATCCCGATTCTTTTGCACCATCCGTTGAGGTGAAGACCACATGTCCCAAGATTCCACACTCAAACTTGGCGTCATCAAGCTACGCCTTTGTTTTGAATAGGCCTCTAGCAACCTCTAGTGGACAGAAATCCTACATACTGCACCTTTAAAGTATTAAAAGGGTGGTTCATTGCGATTTCACTTTTTTTAACTTTAGTTAGTGTGTAATGTTGCTGCTTGAGCATAAACAGTATATGCAAAGTTACAGCGCTGAAAGTTCAATGCAAACAGAGATATTGTCTTTTAAAGTTATGGCAGTTTAATGCCTACAAAAACAACCGGTTTGGACTACAACAAGCTTCTTCCTGGTTTGGTGACATCATAAACCCTGCAATTAACATAAACCCCGCCCATGGGAACACTCAACATAGTGGGCGAGGCCATGTCACGCGGCATTATGGAAGAGTTGTCTAAACTGGACGCGCGCGGTGCGACGCGTCAATAGATAATAGATCCAATTATAATAATCAGTTCAATGCTGGATTTGCACAAAGGCTATTACTGAAAGATGAAGCAGTTCCCACTTTAAAAGCAGAAGCTGCTGTTTATGGGCCCCAAACTGTAAGTACGTTTTATTGTTTGTACATGTCTTTTAAATTATGTTGATATTTTTTTGGTTGCATCAAGGACGTAAACAAAGACCAACGCGTTTTTGCTTCACTAGCCAGTTAGCTAAATTCTATTGCATATTTCTCCAACAAACGCCAACAAACTTCTATGTTCATAGACAAACAGTTGTTCATGCTATAAATTAAACAATCCCTTTACAAAAATGCTACTACTCAGTTACAGTAAAGCTTTAATCAGGATAAAACCGTATATTGAAAGCTAACATAAACAGCAGTGACATTACAAGTGACAGCATCTGAACACTTTGACACACATAGAAACGGAAATACTTACCATTCAGAAACGTCCTTTAAAAGCCGTGCTTGCAGAGGTTCTGCTTGACCCTCTTCATTACTGCTATCTGGGTCTGATTCGGACTCAATTTGATAGGGCAATATAGACGCCATTATTTACATTCCCACAGAAGCACATGTAACAACTAATGGTAAGGGGCGTGGCGTCTCCGGACGCTTCAGCGAATCACAATACACTGGGTCAGCTAACCAATCTGAGCCCATTGCTATTTCGGAGGGAGTGGTATCATAGAATCAGGAAGTCAAACCGGCCGTTCAAATGACAATGGAAACATAATAATGTAGAATAAAGGTAAAATATATGAAAAATACACCGTTTTTTTTTTTTTTTTTTTTTTTTAACGAAGCATTAAGACATGTTAAACTGCGCCCCATAAATACAATCAAGCCTAGAAAAAAAAAAGTGAACCACCCCTTTAAACCAAGTGGATAACATACAATATGTGTATTTCCCTTCTGTATAGCATGCAAAAATCATCTTACTAAGACATATTATTGGCAGATATTGATATTTATATGCATTTTATGTCAGTATCAGTTATAAACATCTCATTGATTTACATTACAAGCTTCAGAATGTCATCTTTTTATCCATATAAATATCAGCATCTGCACCAAATTGCATATTTTTTTCTCAGTTTGAGCAGTTTTTTCCTCCGTATTCTCACTATATGAGCTTTAAAAGCTCTTATACAAGCTTTTTATTTTTAGATAATTTTATATATAATATATATTTTGTCTAAAGATTCCATAAACTGTTCCATTTCAGACAATGAGTCAGGCATTACAGTGTTAAGAAGCACTCTAACTTTTTAATGGACAGGCGGCAATAGTATGAAAACAGTGAGTTTTTAGCCGTACTGCTACTGTACTGTGATGGACTGCATGTGTGTGTTTTTAGGGCGATGTGGCGAACGAGGTCGAGACGGAGCAGATTATCCACGACGCCTCCGTCATGTCGCTCACAGCGGGCAGTTTCTCCTCCTGTGTTCAGGTCAGAGGTTCAGTTCCTCTACACTGGTCCCAGGACATCTCCACCATGATGCCCAAACCGCCCATACGCTGTAAGAACCACTTCCTCTTTATTACCTCACCACTACTTCCTCTCTTTCTAGCTCAGAACTGTGGGTTGTGTCCCAAATGGCATACCGTACAGTATGGGCCAGATTGAACTTGTGTCAGCACAGACCGTCTTTTGTCTTTAATATATACTTATACTAAGCACTACACTCTAAAAAATAATGTGTTACTCAATAACGCAACAGTTTACATCAATTATTTTGAGTTATGACAACTTTGAATGAAATTATGTTTAACTAACAAACTACATTGAGTTAGAGGAACTTAATAATTTGCAGCATAAACAAATTTTTAAGTTGATTGAAAACATTTAAATGTTTTCATTACCTGCATGTATAAATATAACACCTTAATGTTGGTTAAATGAATAATTAGCTCAACAATATATACAAATAACACTTAATTCATGTGCAAACTGTCATGCTGGTAAAAAGCCATATAATTTGAGCTGACCTGTGACTTTTTAATGGTTTCCAAGATCTCCAAGAGTTTGAAGTGGATTTTAGTCAACAAAAAGACATCAGGAAATAATATACATGCTTTACAACTTATTCAGAGAAATGACACTGACTGTGTATGGATTTAAATACATGAAGCTTTATTTCCAAGCTTTTATTCTGACGCTCTGAGCGAGATGATGCATGGTAATCCTTGGTTTTTAATACAATATAGTGCAGTATAGTAATAGGGGCTTATATGTATTGTAATTAGTGCTGTCAAGTGATTAAAATCTTATTAATTACATGATGTGTTTAATCACAAATTAATCGCACATCAAATTTGGCTGAGAAATAACCCTCAAAAGATCATTTAAAGTCATTATTGTGTTAAATGAGAAAAGCATCAAATAGACAGTAGCTTTAGAAAAAAAAATATTTATTTGTTTCAACAGAATTTGCGCACTTTTACACACTTTTAGGCTTCAACAGCCATGATTTTATTTGTCATAAGTTGCATCTGAAGTGGTATTTAGATATATTTACAGATCAAAACAGTTTGGTTACCAGAATTCTTCAAAATATCTTCTTTTATGTTCCACAAAAGAAAGTAAGTCATACAGGTTTGAAACTAAACAGAATTATAATTTTTGGGCAAACTAAATTTAAATTAAATGATACTCTAAATAAGAAACTAAAACTGCCAGTAGGTGGCGGTAAATGTCTAAATGACTAAGTCATTGAGTCATTCATTCATTCAAATGGCTGATTCATTCAGGAATGAAGTAAATGGCTTTCTTTATGAATGAGTCATTGAATCATTGTTTCACCCAATTGATTCGCTCAAAATGCAGATTCATTCAGAAACAAAACACCGCTGTGTTGCTCGTAGACACACAATAGTTCTGATTTTTATTGTGTGTAAAATATAGCACAATATTAACTTCTTATTTATTGAACTGTTGTATAAAATCAATATCCTATTTGCTATTCGGGATAACTAATCACTCATTACTCGTGTTGATATTGCTTAACTGTATCATAATATAAATATGAGACAATAACTCATACAGATTAATTAGAAATGAACGATTTCTGTCCAAGAAGACCATAAACATTACAGATAATCTTATATTGTACAAATGTGTAACGTACGGAAACATCTAGTCAGAGCCACAGTTTCCTGTTAATACGGATGGGTTAAATTGAGATTTTTGAGTTTGAGTAACCACAAATTGCCAGACTGTTCTAGCCCAATTTAACCTCAAACAGGTTTTTCAAGTAGTTTGTGAACATCATTTGCTACTTATGGTTTTTAAATGTATTAGCAGATTATTTTCTGTTTAATGACATCACCAGGGCCGTCTGAGGATCTCTCATCTTCTCTTGCATTATTTTTTTTTCCTGCATGCACTCATCTTGGGACTGCTGAACCCATTTCACTGCTTCTCCTCCAGAGCAAGATGACATTTCATATGCACAGCGGCTCAGGCAGACACACGCTGATCCAGCTGCGCGCTCGCTTCTTATCTTAGATTGGTTCCCGCCAGCGTCCTCGACCTCTCCGTGTGTGTGTGTGTGTGTGTGTGTGTGTGTTTGCTCGGGTTGGACATTTCCGCTTCAAACAGGAGATTCCTGTCCAACACAAATTGCATGTGATGCATCAATGCTTTGAAAGCATTGCAGAGCTGCAGTCTGTTATTTGCAGGACGTTCAGAATTGCGCAAGTTCCGAATTGAGTTTTCTTTCACTTCTTCTTGCACTTAAATTATTTAAAATCCCTGGAATGTTTAAATTGGCAAGACTTAAAGGGTTAGTTCACCCAAAAATGAAATTTCTGTCATTAATTACTCACCCTCATGTCGTTCCACACCTGTAAGACCTTCGTTCATCTTCAGAACACAAATTAAGATATTTTTGATGAAATCCGAGAGGTTTATGACTCGTCCAAAAACAGCAATATAATCAACACTTTCAAGGTCCAGAAAGGTACTAAAGACATCGTTAAAACAGTCGACGTGACTGCAGTGGTTCAACCTTAATGTTATAAACTAAACAAAAACTGGAGAAAGGGTGTTACGCAAGGCTCGAGTCTTGGCCCGCTTTCATTGATTGTTTGGGGTCCTGCGAGAAGATGAGCCACGGTTTTTCTCTTTCACCGCTAGCGTGCATCACGCTGCCATTTCCACGAGCTTTGTCTGACCTGATTGAAGGACTTTTCAGTGAACAAGCATTTGATTACACCGACTTTGATTACGCGGACTTTATTCAACAATATCTTCTGTTCTGTGTCATTCTCGTATGCTGTTTACATTCAGAGCTTCCAGGTTTCCACGTCTGAACGCCGACTCATTATTGGCCAAAGCTGTTCGTGTGATCAGCACGACGCACGCGTGTGATACCAACGCAGGAGCCGGCCAATAATGAGTCGGTGTTCTGACGTAGAACCTGGAAGCTCTGAACGTAAACAGCATACGAGAATGACGCAGAAGAGAAGATATTGTTGAATAAAGTCGTTATTCTTGTATTGTTTTTGCGCACAAAAAGTATTCTCGTCGCTTCATAACGTTAAGTTTGAACCACTGCAGTCACGTCGACTTTTTTAACGATGTCTTTAGTACCTTTAGAGTCATATACCTCTCGGATTTCATCAAAAATATCTTAATTTGTGTTCTGAAGATGAATGAAGGTCTTACGGGTGTGGAATGACATGAGGGTGAGTAATTAATGACAGAATTTTCATTTTTGGGTGAACTAACCCTTTAAAACACGTGCAAGTGATTTAACTTTCATGATGACGCCCATTCGGGCCAGTGATAAATAAGTTAAGTGTCCCGACCGTCTTTCATGCTGCCCAGTCCTTATTGTCGATCCCTGAATTATGAATTATTAAGTGTCTTTTAAGACAGTCAGATCCGACTGCACTGTTTCTCCTCACTTTTTGGCAAATTGAACCGACTCTATAACTTAGGGCTGCATGATTATGACAAAAATCATAATTGTGGATTATTCCCTTGAAATTGTAACTGCGATTATTAATTACGATTATCACAATTACATTTATAACCATTGTTTGAAGCAACTACATGCCATATTTTTATGTAAAAACAACAAACAAGCTGAAAACACTCTGTTTTTGTTATTGGTTTTCTGTAGCATTAAGCCTCAAATGTCAACTATACATTAGTTTGGTTTCTTCTTTAAATAAAAAAAAGTAAACATATGAGTGTAATAATAATTGGGGCTTTCACACCATGTTGTTTTAGGAACTAGCCACAAGGATGGTTCCCTGAGAACTAATGTTCCTATAAGGCCGTTTTCCTGGTTGCATTCGCACCGCCAGTAGGAACTCTGAAGTGACGTAAACTGCGCTTGTTGTTGTGACTTTTATTTTGACAATTACGATCTGTTAGTTTACGATCTGTTAGTTTACAATCTTTTTAACAGTCCTGTCTAATACAAAGAAAGTATACAGTATATAAAAAAGTATTAGCTTTTGCTGTGTGGTTGATGCTCAATGTCGCTAGCTGAGCAGAAATACGTATTCACGTTTCGCTTTGCTCCACTAAAAGTCGGGCTGGATTTTCTCCTCAGCGTAAGGTTCAGAGGTCCATCTATCACTGTTTTCCGTGTTTGTAGAGTTAGTTCGTGGAGTAAATATATAGGCTATGTACACAGCTTTTTAAAAATGGCTTATGTTGGTGTTTCACGTTTGTTCGACCAATCAGCGTACACTTACATCACTGGTAGTTCCTTTTGTGCTGGGTTAGACCTTTTGCACTCTGAGGTAGTCGTGATTCGCCTCTCACAATGTCACATGCTCTAAACACACCTCTTAAGCACGCAGAATAATGTAAATGGATATTTTTTTTGTAATCGCGCCATTGAACGATTATGAAATTGTGGCATTCGTAATCACGATTAGAAATTCGATTAATCGTGCAGCCCTACTATAACTCCAGTCCAGACATAAGCAGCATGTTCGTCTCGTTTTTTTGTTTTTTTTTTAATATGTTTGATGGGAACTAGTTTTCTCCTGTGCTTTATATCAAAAATAACACTCAGATACAACCCAAAGCTCTTAGTTATGATGAATTATATGTGATTTTCTTCATTTCCAGACTCATCATCCTCTGCACTTACTCATCTTTCTAATACATTATGCAATTTGCCTGATGCAATGTCCTTCTGACAGGAAAAAGATGAGGGTTTGTGAAGAATGTTTTCTGTAATTAGGTCAGTTCGATATACTGTTGGTTTAAAACATCGCTCACACAAAGGGGTTCCGAGATAACATATTGATTTTCAGCTAAACAAAAACTGGAGAAAGGGTGTTACGCAAGGCTCGAGTCTTGGCCCGCTTTCATTGATTGTTTGGGGTCCTGCGAGATGATGAGCCACGGTTTTTCCCTTTCACCGCTAGCGTGCATCACGCTGCCATTTTCACGAGCTTTGTCTGACCTGCTTGAAGGACTTTTCAGTGAACAAGCATTTGATTACGCCGACTTTGAATTTGCTTTGTGTGGCGTTAATGAATCCATGTAAAAGGGAGATTTGTGTATGCGAGAGAACCTCGTTCTCATAACCTACTTCTGGAAGTGTTTTGTGTGTTGTGCTCTAATCTGTTTATAGGTTTGCAACTGGATGGTTAGATTGTGGCAGACTTGTGACCCACATTATGACATAAAACCTAAGTCATGTAATTATGGGATTAAAAAGTCATAATTATGACATTTTATATTCAGTATTTTTATCGATTTGACTGCGAATGGGAACAAAACTTGAGATGAATAATTACACAATTGTCTTCTATAGAGCTGCTTTATAGCTGAATCGAATTTCTTTCATAATTGATGATTTTTTAAAACATCGACAGTGTTATTGAACTCAAATGAATAATGACACTATCGTCTTTTTTAGAGCTGATTTAGATTTGTCTCAAGTTTGCTTCATTGATTGTGTTATTTTCCTGTTTATTACTGTGAAGCTGCTTTGAAACAATCTGTGCAGTAAAGTTGACATGCTTTTTATCTCATAATCTCATAATTATGACTTAGTATCTCCTAATTTTAGACTTTACCATAATTATGACTTTTTATGTCATCTTGTGTGGTGGAAACGGGCTTCCATATATTAATAGTAATAATAATAATTATGTATATTTATTTTGCAATGATTGTTTTTATGTTTTCAAGGAGAACAAATGAGAAAAATGGTGGCTATAGGAAAAGAAATCCCAACTTTTCAATTAAAAGAGTTAATTGAATTATTGTCTGGCATCAACTGGAATTTTTTACAAAATTTAATTTCCTTAAATGCTTCATTATGATCTGTATCTGCCATGAAATATAAAAAAATATAACAATATAAAAAATATAAAAACTGACAAGCAGATTGGAGATGTGACCTAGAAATATGACTAGTTATAGATGGCCTTTGAGTGAACTCATTTGCTTTAAATGTTTTTTTGTCATCCTCTCATCAACCAAATAGGCCTGTAAGTTGGTCACCTGTTTGTAAATCATTTCTATAAAGACTTAAAATGCTCTTGTTCTCTCGTACAGTGGACCAGGCCGACCCGTACGCTCATGTCGCCGCTCTCCACTTCGATCAGATGCTGCAGAGGTTCGGATCGCCCATCATCATTCTCAACCTCGTCAAGGTGAGACTCCAAGTTCTTCCTCTGAGTTCTGATCCAGTCATCCATCTAATCTCTCGAGGGTGAATCTGACAGAAACACGTCCAGGTGACATTTCTATGGAAGCCCGTTTCCGCCACTAAATAAATAAATAAAAACAGTAATTTTAACCACTTTTTATCTCAGAATTCTGACTTTTTTTCTCACAATTGTGAATTATAAAGTCAGAATTCTGATATATAAACTTGCAATTGCGTGATATAAAGTCACAATTCTGACTTTTTTCTCGCAATTCTGACTTTTTTTCTCAAAGTTGTGAGTTATAAAGTCAGAATTCTAAGATTCTGCGACTTTATATCTCAGAAGTGTGACTTTATATCACGCAATTGTGAGTTTATATCTCAGAAGTGTGACTTTATATCACGCAATTGCGAGTTTATATCTCAGAAGTGTGACTTTATATCACGCAGTTGCGAGGAAAAAAAGTCAGAATTGTGAGATAAAAAGTCGTAATTACTGTTTTTATTTTTTTATTTAGTAGCTTTCATACATTTCACCTCAAAATCAGAAGGAAATTATCTTTTGCCTAAAGATAAACCACCAAAATGTCAATATTGACTGTAAAACATGTATTTGGCCGGCTCTTTATTTCCTTTTATCAGGACAAACCAGGCCCCAGGAAAACTTTTACAGTTCTTATCACACGTACAACTAAATAATAAAAATTAACTAAATACTTTGCATAAAGAAAATGAAGGATCTTTGTTTAGGACAATTACAGTTTTATTTTTTTTTTATATTGCATCATACCGCCTTAACTTATTCCCATGAAGTATTTTGTTGGCCTGTCACGTTATATTGCGAACGCAGTTTTCATGCGTATTTTCATGTACGCTACTGTTTAAAGATTTGGGGTTGGTATGTTTTTAAAATGTTTTTCAAAGAAGTCTCTTCTGCTCAACAAGGCTGCATTTATTTGATCAAAAATACACTAAAAATTTTGAAATATTTTTACAATATAAAATATCTGTTTTTATGTGAATATATAGTAAAGTGTAATTTATTCCTGTGATCAAAGCTGAATTTTCAGCATCATTACTCCAGTCTTCAGTGTCACATGATCCTTCAGAAATCATTCTAATATGATGATTTGCTGCTCAAGAAACATTTCTGATTATTATCAATGTTAAAAACAGTCATATTTTTTGTAAAAACCCTGATACATTTTATTTTTCATTATTATTTGATGAATAGAAAGTTTAAAAATACAGCATTTATTTGAAATATAATCTTTTATAACATTATAAATGTCTTTACTGACACTTTTGGTCTATGTAATGCATCATTGCTGACTGAAAATATTAATTTCTTAAAAAAAAAAATAAAAAAAAAATCTTACTGACCCCGAGCTTTTGTGCTTCACATGAACACTTTTATCTAATGCACTTACTATAAATACACCACTGACCGCACACATGAAGAAATGCACATGCACACTTCTGTTAACAAACAAAAGCCTGATGTTTTTGCTGTCCATATTTCCCGTCTCGCTCACGTTGGCTGTCAGGAGATACAACAGAACAAAGACCCAAACCACCTCAGTCCATTGTGAACCAGCCATGTGATGTCCGTGTGAAGGCGGCGTGCCAAAAAAGGATCTGTACAGGCAGAATTTAACACAAAGTTGTGCCTAACATGTTTAAAACACATGTGTGTTTGTGGCTTTGTTTCAGAGTGTGTGTCACTGTATATTCTCCGTCCAGATAAAAGCATGTGACAAAAGATCCTTAATGAGCCAAATGAGGCGCATTACATGCTAAGAATGCAGTCTAATTAACTCCACACACTCATTTAGCCTGCCGGACCATGTGGTCGTCACACGTGTGTGTGTCAAACACACTGTAAAATGTGTGTTTGTGTGAGTGCATTGAGCTCCAGCTCAAACTGTGTGTGTGTGTTTTCCGCTGGCCTCCAGTAGAGAGTGTGTGTTGATGTGGGAGGCAGACGGCATTGTGGGCCGCAGGAGGAATCGGACAACCGCAGAACGATTTCTAAGAACGCTGGAGTCGTTTAACAGCACGTGCAAATGTGGCCCAAGGATTGAGCGCGTAAACCGTGGTGGATCACGTGTGTTTCTTCCCGCCGGCGTGTGTGGCGGACAGATAATGTCTTACTAGTCGTCTTCTTGGATTAGTCATTGTTCCCTATCGAGAAGCAGAAGGACGTTAGGTTTGAGTCATCGTCCACAACATGTCTACATCCACATCATCTGCTTGGCTGATCATCTCTGATGTTCTCCAGAGATGCAAAATACTGAGTTTATTTACCCTGTAAAGCCTGACATATGAAATAATAGTCAGAATTTTCAGTTTATTGAAACATTAGACAATTTTTTTATGGCTCATGTAGTCTGATATAGTGAGAATATGAAGGAAAAAAACAGCCCAAACTGAACCAAAATATGCAATTTATATGGACAAAAAGTAAGGTAATGCAAATCAATGAGATCTTTATAATAGATACTGACATAAAATGCATATAAATATCAAAATCTGCCAATAATAAGTCTTAGTAAGATGATATTTAAGTTTTCTGATCGAAGCTCTGTAGTTTTAAAACATATAATGCAATACAATGATGATTGAGAGATGAACAAATAAACCTTCCTCAAAAGATGATGATCATATTTGATACTCATGATTTTTATAATAAATGATGTCTGGATAATCAAGTAAACGGTAGCTGAAATATTACTAACAATGTCAAAGTTATTCTTACGTTTACTTGATAAAATCAGTGCGGATTTGACCGCAGAAAGACACGTGAAGCACGAGCTGAAGGAGGACGTTTGTACAATTATACTGAAAGGCTTTTACTTGAGTCTAAACTGTCAATCAGACGACAGAAGATTGCATGTGAAAGGCTTTTCAGCAACGTTTTCACCATTTACAGGCCTTCAAAAGGTGCTTATGAAATGTGATACAGTAGGATTTATAGGGTTAATATGCTTTAATATATTATGTGTTTTATTAGACAGAAAACTGTCGTTCAACACGGTTGGTCTTATTGTTTGAATGTTTTTACCATGCCTCAGAGACAACACTGTTTTGTTAAGTGGCTGACATAGCAAAATCAGAAAGCGCTTTATTTGTAGTAACAGTAATACAATATAGTGTAGTAACTGCCATACAATATATTTTCAAATTAATTGCATGCCATTTAGCAACACAAGTCATCTAGCTTTTATTAATATGACATTCTAATAATCTTACTGCAATGTGCAACGTTATAACATAACTTTCAACACACTTAAAGGGTTAGTTCACCCAAAAATGAAAATTCTGTCATTAATTACTCACCCTCATGTCGTTTCACACCCGTAAGACCTTCGTTCATCTTCAGAACACAAATTAAGATATTTTTGATAAAATCCGATGGCTCAGTGAGGCCTGCATTGACAGCAAGATAATTAACACTTTCAATGCCCAGAAAGACGTATTTAAAACGGTTCATGTGTCTACAGTGGTTCAACCTTAATGTTATGAAGCGCTGAGAATACTTTTTGTGCACCAAAAAAAACAAAATAACGACTTTATTCAACAATATCTTGTGATGGGCGATTTCAAAACACTGCTTCATGAAGCTTTACGAATCTTTTGTTTCGAATCAGTGGTTCGGAGCGTGTATCAAACTGCCAAAGTCACGTGATTTCAGTAAACGAGGCTTCGTTACATCATAAGTGTTTCGAAATTTCAATGGTTCACCAGTGGGGGCCGTGACTTTGGCAGTTTGATACACGCTCCGAACCACTGATTCAAAACAAAAGATTTGTAAAGCTTCGAAGCTTCATGAAGCAGAGTTTTGAAATAACATTAAGGTTGAACCACTGTAGTCACATGAACTGTTTTAAATATGTCTTTAGTAGCTTTCTGGGCATTGAAAGTGTTAATTATCTTGCTGTCAATGCAGGCCTCACTGAGCCATCAGATTTTATCAAAAATCTCTTAATTTGTGTTCTGAAGATGAACGAAGGTCTTACAGGTGTGGAACGACATGAGGGTGAGTAATTAATGACAGAATTTTCATGCTTCATACCACAGTAACGTTAATAAAACTTTAATACATACCTCATCCATGAACATGATTTTTACCTGAGTCCCGTCAGATTGCTTTCCATCGCTGTGGAGGATGACAACTCCCATGATTCCATGCTCATTCACAACTATGCCAACACTCTTAAAAAATGACTAAAAAAGCGAAACAAATTTACACAGTAAAATACCGTTTTCCATTGAAACAGTAATATGCCATAAAAACAATGCATTCTGGGTAATATTTGTCATTTTAAGAAAAGAGGCCTATAGGCTACTTTCTCAAAAAACGATATTACCCAGAGTGCATTGTAATATACAGAAGTAATATACTGTAAAAACGATGCATTCTGGGTAATATTTGTCATTTTCGAGAAAGTAGCCTATAGGTTACTTTTTCAAAAACGACTAATAATATTACCCAGAATGCATTGTTTTTACGATATATTACTGTTTCATTGGAAAATGTGTTTCGGTTTTTTAGTTATTTTTAGTGTATGTTGTTGTTTTGAATAAGCGACTTCTAGCGGCAAAACTTACATACTGTGCCTTTATACTAATGTTGTATTTATAACTTTGAAAAATCATTTTTTCCCCAGTATAAATGTAAACATTGAGAGTATTTGCAAATTGTCTGTTGTTCCCAAAGGTTTGCTGTTGTTTTGTTTGACACTAATTTACTACGTGTTGTTTGTCAACCAGAAACTGCTATTGCAGGACTAACGAGCAGATTTTGAGTTTAAAATGTTGGAATCAGTGTAATAATTGTTGGTTTGGTGATTTTGATTTTGTCAGAAACGAGAGAAGAGGAAGCATGAGAAGATACTGAGTGAGGAGCTTTACCCCGCCATCACAAACCTCAACCAGTTTCTCCCGCCGGAGCACGGCATCGAGTACATCGCCTGGGACATGGCCCGATACACCAAGAGGTGCGTAAGACTGTCAGACAGCCATTGCATATCTGGAACTGATATAAAGTATGAATCCGTTCAAAAGTTTTGAGTCTGTAAGATCTCTTCTGCTCACCAAGGCTGCATTTATTTGATCGAAAACACGGTAAAAATTGTGAAATATTTTTACAATTTAAAATAACTGTTTTATATTTTAATACATGTTAAAGTGTAATTTATTCCTGTGATCAAAGCTGAATTTTCAGCATCATTACTCCAGTCTTCAGTGTCACATGATCCTTCAGAAATCATTCTAATATGCTGATTTGCTGCTCAAGAAACATTTATGATTATTTACTTGTTAAAAGTAGACAAGTAGTTTGACGAGATGTTTCTTCTTTCCTGTGCAGTAAACTGTGTAACGTGTTGGACCGTCTCAGTATGATCGCTGAGAATGTGGTGAAGAGGACGGGCTTCTTCGTTAATCGACCCGACTTCTATTGCCACACGTTACGTCCTGATGAAAGGTAAATGTTTAACGTGAGAATAATAAATAATTATATATATATATATATATATATATATATATATATATATTTTAATATATTTTTGTTAAATATATACATGCATGTGTGTGTAATTATATGTACATAATAAATATACACAGTACACATGCATATATTATGTAAACATAAACTTTTTTTTTTTGGATGCAATTAATCGCGATTATTCATTTGACAGCGCTTATATTTTAATAAATATTTGTAACCAAAGTTAAAATGCATTATTATATTTGCAGATTCCTTGTTGCATCTGAAACTGGTTGTTTGTCGTGTGTTTTAATGCATTATACTTTCTAAAGTTGTAACAATGAATAGATTATAATGTACTATAACTGTGGGTACAATTATTCATGAGATCATAAAATGCATTATAAGACATAATTAATGCGTTAAAATACATCTATAATGCATAATATATAAAGGCTTTAAGTACTCAAATATCTAAAAAATCTTAAATCAAGATACAAGATTTACTTGAACAGCAAAAGACTGAAGATATTGTCTTGTTTTCTGAAAAAAAAAAGATCAAAATGAAGCGTTTGCATGTAAGTATGTATCTTGATTTAAGAAGGTTTAGATATTTGTGTTAGAAAATGAGACAAAAATACTAAGAATATAATTTTTTTGCAGTGCAATGTTGTTTATGTATGTAATAACGAATGTCAGACACATTTAAATTCACATAGAGATGCCTTTAGAAAGAAGTGCAGCATCGTCAAACATCTGCTGAGTTTACACACAAATCATTTGCATCAAATCTGTGGGAATATTTTGCAAATGTTTCCCCACAGGGTTTTTTCAGAATGCTGTATGATTGTAAGTTTGAATAGTTTTCCATTAGTGGCACTGATGAAGTTTTATCACTCCTGAAACTCCTGGCAATGATTTTTATTTCACGTGAAGACAATTTACTTCTGCAAGGCCATGATTCTCAAAACAATCAATAGATCGATTGATCGATCAATCAATCAATCAATCAATCAGCCAGTCAATCAGCGAATCCGTCAGTGAATCAACCAATCAATCAATCAGTCAGTCAACCAATCAGTCAGCCAATCAATCAATCAATCAATCAATCAATCAGCCAATTAATCATCCAATCAGTCATTCAATCAATCAATTAGCCAATCAATCGGTCAATGAAAGAGGGAGGAATATCAATCAGCCAATCGATCAGTCAGTCAGTCAGTCAATCAATCAATCAATCAATCAGCCAATCAATCATCCAGTCAGTCAGTCATTCAATCAATCAATCTATCAGTCAGTCAATGAAAGAGGGAGGAATATCAATCAGCCAATCAGTCAGTCTATAAATCAGTCAATCAATCAGTCAATCAATCAATCAGTCAGTCAATGAAAGAGGGAGGAATATCAATCAGCCAATCATTCAATCAATCAGCCAATCAATCATCCAGTCAGTCAGTCAGTCAGTCAGTCATTCAATCAATCAGTCAATCAATCAATCAGTCAGTCAATGAAAGAGGGAGGAATATCAATCAGCCAATCAATCAGCCAATCAGTCAGTCAGTCAGTCAGTCAGTCAGTCAATAAATCAGCCAATCAGTCAGTCAGTCAGTCAATAAAAGAGGGAGGAATATCAATCAGCCAGTCATTCAATCAATCAGCCAATCAGTCAGTCAGTCAGTCAGTCAGTCAGTCAATAAATCAGCCAATCAGTCAGTCAGTCAGTCAATAAAAGAGGGAGGAATATCAATCAGCCAGTCAGTCAATAAATCAGCCAATCAGTCAGTCAGTCAGTCAATAAAAGAGGGAGGAATATCAATCAGCCAGTCATTCAATCAATCAGCCAATCTATCATCCAGTCAGTCAGTCAGTCAGTCAGTCAGTCAATCAATGAAAGAGGGAGGAATATCAATCAGCCAATCAATCAGTCAGTCAATAAATCAGCCAATCAATCAATCAGTTAGTCAGTCAGTCAATCAATCAATCAATTAATCAGTCAATCGATCAGCCAGTCAATCAGCCAATCAATCAATCAGTCAATCAGTCAATCAGTCAGTCAGTCAATGAAAGAGGGAGGAATATCAATCAGCCAATCAATCAGTCAGTGAAAGAGGGAGGAATAGCATAATGGATCATAGAGACTCCACTAAAATGACTAATAAACCAAACCAGTGGACTGCAGTGGTTTCTATTTTAAAGTTACTGAAAACAGTATGAATCCAGATGAACTCCATAATGGCAGAATATGTGTGCAGAGCTTCAAAACGCTATTTCTGTCCTTCTCAAAAGAGCTCGGAAAGCTAGCGACCTCCCGTCTGAGTCACAGCTAAAGTAAATGGCAGCACTTTTGTTGTTTTCCAGCACTTGTTGCTGTAAAACTGCTGATGGTCCACGTGCTGAAGCACTGATTCGTTTTCAAAACAACACAGCTGCCGTGTTACACATGAGGTGAAGGTTTGAGCCGAGCAGCAGGTCTAATGGACCGTTTGCATCAAAAGACTCTCATCAAACTGTTTTTTGTTGTTCAGGTGGCGAGATCTCGGAGGGAAGGTCACACCCAATGGCAGGTTACAGGTATGTCAACAGTCGCTGGTCCAAAGTTTTTACTCTCAACATCAAAACTGCTGCATATTGGTTCATAATCTGCTCAAGAACTCCACAGCAACTACATAAATTTATCCACTAACCATTCAGAAACGTCCAGTTTCATTCTAAAAGTTGTAACTTCTTCCTGAGTCTCTCCATCAGTGTCGACTCCGGTTTGAACAATGTAAGGCTGAACACCGTTCGTCATTTTGGCTGCGTGAGATTCTCCAGCTTTGTTGTTGTTGAGCGACCGAAGCGTGAGCTGTTAAAGCTCCGCCCTCTTCTGGAAAGGGGGCCGGGAGCAGCAGCTCATTTGCATTTAAAGGGACACACACAAAAACGGCGTGTTATTGCTCACACCCAAATAGGGGCAAATTTGACAAGCTCTAATAAATGATCTGTGGGGGATTTTGAGCTGAAACTTCACAGACACATTCTGGAGACACCAGAGACTTATATTACATCTTGTACATTATAGGTCCCCTTTAATATTGGCCAAATATTTATTTCAAATGTCCACTTAATGTTTAATAATTGGCCTCTTCGTTACGATAGAAATGCTACAGCCACTGTAATTTCTTGAACAAGAACATATAGACATCAAAAACTCAGATCGATCATTTAAACTTTTATTTTGAAATCGTGATGAACAGAACCGACGTTTTAATATTGCAAGATCTTGTCTTACCCCTAGTCTTTATATATTTATAAAATATAAGAACTTATTTAAAAACCCTTTTAAAACTTGTCTTAAGAGATATCTGCTTAGTGAAGCCTTTGATCAAGATTCACCTCTGCTTTTTCTTTGATGTATTTCAATTCTATTTTCAAATATGCTTTATTATCATTTTTTTTTTTTATAAAAAAATTTTTTTTAGGTGTAGATTCATTAAAAGTGGTAATTTGGTAACATGCAGGAATATCTGTCTAAACTATTATACAATTCAGCAAATTATTCTTTATCATTTTATATATTCCATTGCTTGTTTCCTTTGTTTTGAAGTATTTATAAAACAAAAAAATAGTATTTAATGCCTTTTTAAATTTTTTTATTTTATTTTATTAACATTTTTAATTTAAAAACGATTAACCTAACTTTTAACATTTTTATTCATCTTTTTATATTTTATTTTCTTTTTATATATTCTGCTCACCAAGGCTGCATTTATTTGATCGAAAATACGGTAAAAATTGTGAAATATTTTTACAATTTAAAATAACTGTTTTATATTTTAATACATGTTAAAGTGTAATTTATTCCTGTGATCAAAGCTGAATTTTCAGCATCATTACTCCAGTCTTCAGTGTCACATGATCCTTCGGAAATCATTCTAATATAATGATTTGCTGCTCAAGAAACTTTCTTGATTGTTATCGATGTTGAAAACGAATGATTGTGTGTAATTTTGACAGACGGGGGTTTTGAGGACGAACTGTGTGGACTGTCTGGACCGAACCAACACCGCCCAGTTCATGGTGGGTAAATGCGCTCTGGCGTACCAGCTCTACGCGCTCGGGATGATCGACAAACCCAAGCTTCAGTTTGATACGGACTGTGTCAGGTACCTGTGCAAGCCAACATTACACTAGTCAGCCAGGCATTGACATCATATTGATGATATTCGTGGTGTGTGTGCAGATTATTTGAGGAGCTGTACGAGGACCACGGCGACACGCTGTCTTTACAGTACGGAGGATCTCAGCTGGTTCACCGAGTGAAGACGTACCGTAAGATCGCGCCCTGGACGCAGCACTCCAAAGACATCATGCAGACGCTCTCGCGCTACTATAGCAATGCATTCTCAGGTAAACAACTCAACACCTGAATGGTAATACCACTGTACTTTCATCTATAGAGGGTATGTCAGCTTCGACCGTTATGACTGCGGTTACGCCCACTGAGTGGCAAAAGACTGAGTGGCAGCATTGATTTTCAGTGTGAATGCCACGAAAAACACACAAAACGCATCCAAAACGGGAAAGAGCTTTGCGACTGACTGTACACATAGCTTTGACACAAAATCTGAGGTATATTTTTACAGACTGCTGAAAGCTACAGAAAAAAGAAGCAAAGGTCGCTGCAATTCACAGAAACGGCTGGACTCCAGGCAAAGAAACATGTTTTGCAGTTACCATTTTGTGTCAAAATGTTGGATTTTGGGGTAAAATCATACCCTATATATTGTATTGTAAATATTTACCATCTTATATTCTGCATAATTGTGTGTTTTTAAATAAACACTACACAAGTTTTAGGGCTGGACGATATGTGATTTTAAAGTGATTTAGACCTACCTATATTGTAGTTATATAAAGCGTTCACAGTCAGATTTGCTTTATGTATTTCCCCGGCGTCAAAATCAGGCACATATAAATGTCAGGAAACACGATTCCTGGCTGCATGTCAATAACCATGGATTAGGTTTCTTTGACATGTGATAAGGAACACTTTCGAGCCCAACCTTTAGTGTAACTGTTTGTTTTACTCGCGTTTTCGCAGTTTCCCCTATTAAATCCAGTCATGCAGCAGGTTCTTTTGCCACTCAGTCCAGCTGAGGGAGTGCGTTCCGGCGGGAAAGTGACGTCTATGCATACCCTCTATACCATGTTACGGGCTGAATACCATTTTTCCACATTCCCATCTATATAAATGTGTATATTGTGTAATATGTTAATGTGTCACGTTTCATAAGTTAATGATGGTCTAGAGAGAGAGAGAGAGAGAGAGACATGTTTGAGCCATTATATCCTCCTCCCACATTCTCTCATTCTCTCCCTCATTAATTATTCATATCTGCCTTTGTGTATAATTATTACATTTTTTCGCCGTAGAAACGGCCGCTCTCTCTGTGCACAGAGCCGAATCAATCACAAACGTGCTTATGCACCGCATGCGGTAACTTACTGTCTTTTTAACCACATCAGCGAGTTTTGCCGTACAATAACTGATTGTCTGAAATCACTTTGCAGTTGAATAACATTGTTTGGGGGATAAATGGTAAATCGGCTGATCCTTCGTGGATTTTTCCATGTTTATTTTGTCCGGTTTCATCATGGCTTTTGCTGTAATTTCCTGACAAGATTGTCTCTATTATTTGTGAGTTCCCATGGTTATGGCGTCTGCATAGCAACAACCCAGTTCTAATTTCAGTGGTTACAGAGTCTCCAGGTGACGCTCCAAACTTTAATCCCACTGGTTCATGTTAAATATTATTGGGACTTCAGTAGGTCACATTGTTCTGTTTCCCGTAATACTGCATTTGAACATTCTCAGCGTCATCGCTTCCTCTCGGGAGTTGCACTTGCGCACACAAAAGCGAACATCGTAGTTTAAGCAGAGTTAATTGCTTCATGTTCTCATAATAATGTTAATGTTATGATTTTAGGATATGAGTGAAATCTAATGTAACCCTGAAAAGTGCTGTAATTGCCGTTTGGCTAATTGGCGAAGGCGACACATTCCAATCAAGTGCTGTAATTATATTACACCCGTGTGTATGGCTTCACTGCTAACGGCGCTGCGTGTTTTATAAACAAACATGGAGAATCTGGGGAGTGTGTGTGTGTGTGTGTGTGTGTGTGTGTGTGTATAAAGGCTTTAGTCGCCGTCTTGGGTGAAACTGGTCTGAAAATAATTGTCAATCAATTTTAAATAATATAAAAATTTTAATATTATTTTGTTTATATTTTTTAATATAATATAAATTATTATATTATATTACTATTAATTATATTTTTTTATATAATATCAATCATTTTTTTTTTATATATATCATTTATACCTAAATGTATTTAATATGCATATATATTTTTATTTATACACATATAAACACGGTGACGTGAATATCGTTAATCATCTCCTATCAAGGCCACATTTCGCCGGCGGTACACCATCCCCTGCGAAAAATTTAATAATCAAATTACTAAGCAACCACTGAGAGGAATAACACAAATAGGTATAATTTTAAAGCTTAATAAATCAGCTTTTTAATGCATCTAACCATTTTGACAGGAATATAACGAGTGCTAAGTAGTCCCTCTAAACCGGCGTGTACCGCCCGCAGTCGCCACCTAGCTACAAAATAAAATGAATAATCATATTTTTCAAAACTACTGCCTTAAACAGTGAAAAATAGATGTCATTTGAAAGCTTAGAGTCTGAAATTTACAATAAATGTAGCCAGTTTGATTAACTCCTAAATAGGGCGGAGTTATTTGCTGATTAAAAAAAAAACATAATTTATTAAATACTTTTTTGTACTATGTACTGTAATGTGTCGAAAACATCATATGGCTCAGATAGTCATGTGTCATATGTCATTTGAAAGGTCTCACAGAGTAGAATATAACAAGCATAATTGTTTTGGGCTTTGACTAAACTTAAGAGAGTTTTTGTCTGTGAAGCCCTGCAAAACCCAAATGTAAATAATATACGGATGCGGCATTTACGTCACGTTTTCACTCGTAACTTCATGAAACATACTCCGATTGTGGAAAATGGCACAAGATTATGTACAGCAGATTCTCACGATTAAAATGAGTACAAACAACAATATAATCAAATGCGTCGATCACGAGATATTTCTCACGGAGTTACGACATAACACCCCACAGGCGCTAACTAAAAACAAATATGTAGCTTTTACGTGAGATTTTTCGCTTATAACTTCAAAAAACATGCACAGATTTTAAAAAATGGCACATTATTACTTGCAGTGGATGCTCGCGATTAAAAGGGATACTCGTCGATCAAAGGATAGTCCTCATGGAGGAACGATTTTAAAAATGCCCATTAGGGGGCGACAAAGGCTAAACAAAAAGGCTACTTTGGTTCCATATGCTGTAACGTTTGATTACTTTATGTGATCACCACAAAATTTGATCCAGATGCAGCTCACATGTAGGGGAACTTCACCAAAAAAGAGTTATCCTGAGTTATTGCATATCAAATAAGATATGTAAAATTATATATATTTTTTGTCTTTTATCAGCAGGTTCTCAGCATGAGAATTTAACACTTCTTTAACACTCCAACTGTGCACTACAGCAGCTGTAACTGGTTTAAAATGATACGTTTTTTGGCTTTTTTGAGCAGACTTATGCAATATAATCAAAACGCTTCGCCTGTCAGGTGCTTGACAAGTCCAGAGAGACACGTTGATAATGTTGCAGACACGAACCGAGAAAATGTTATTGAAAGGAAAGGATAAGTAGTTCATTTCTCATGTGATGTCTCTTGTCATTATAACCCGGACACCTTCACCTGCTCTCTGCATGTCATTTACAGACAAAATGGATGTTATTGAGACATTTAACAGCCTCCTTTTCTCTTGTCTGTGAATAGAGGACACCGCGACATCATCTGATTATTATAATTATGATTATTATGGTAATTTTTTTTGTTTTAATTTGTTGTTTTAATTATAAAATTTTAATTGTTTTGTTTAAATTTAAAGAATATTATATAATATTATACTATTTTTATTTATATTAATAAAAAAAAAAAAAATATATATATATATATGTATGTGTGTGTGTGTGTGTGTGTGTGTAAATATTGCACAGGTGTTTAACATTAATTATTATTTTTTTTTTTTTTAAATTCTGAATGATTCATAACATCTAAACCTTAACATATTTTAAATAATAAACAAATAAAGAAACTATACTTTTTATTAATATTTTGAATTAGTTGTTATTTTTATATTTTAGTAAAAGTTTTAGTAATTTAGTTTTGAGTTTGTTTTTGCCATTTTTATTTATTTATTTATTTATTTAAATGTTTATATTCTTTCTACTCTCTATTTTTATATTCTTTGTTTAAATTTAAAAATATTTTATAATATTATACTATTTTTATTTATATTAATAAAAAAAAATATATATATATATATATATTGCACAGGTCTTTAACATTAATTTACTTTTTATTTTTTATATTCTGAATGATTCATAACATCTATACGGTAACATATAATAAATAAGTCATATCTCAATTTATGTATACACACACACACACACACACACACTTTTAAAAAAACTATAGTGTTTTGGCAACTAGATGAAAAAAAATAGATATATTTGTATTATTTAACAATATACTATTTTTTGGTAATATTAAATATTTTTTAAATATTCTTTAAATGTTAAAACTGTTACCCTATAAATTATTAATGATTCATAACATCTAAACATTTTAAATAATTAACAAATAAATCTAAATTATTATAATCTAAATAAATTTTTTATAATATTGTAATATCATTGAGAAACTATAGTTTTTATTAATATTTTGAATTAGTTTTTTTTTATATATATATATATTTTCCATTTTCATTTTAGTAAAAGTTTTAGCAATTTAGTTTTAAGTGTGTTTTTCCATTTATATATAGTTTTTTAACATTTAGTTTATATTTAGTTATTAGTTTATTTGCAGCCTTGGCAACTATCTGATTTATTTTTTTTTTTTTAAGTTTTTGTATATTTCATTTCATTTCAGTTAACATTTATCTAACGAAAATGTTTTTTATGGTTTTAGTTTTAGTTATCATAATTTACCCTCTTATAGCTCTTAATAATAATTTATGCCTAAAGTTATTTTTCTACAACTAATTAAAAAGACTCTGAGCTTTATGATTAAAAATGTTACACTGCAAAAGGGTATTTTTGTCTTGATTTCTAGTACAAATATCTAAAAATTTTACTTGAGATCAAATTGATCTCAAGAATTTCCCTTCGAATTGAGTTTTTCTCACCCCGTTCTTGTTTTAACGAGTCAGAAATCAAGACTTCTTATCTCATGTAATTTCTCATTTCCAGTGAATGTATCTTGATTAAAGAATGTTTAGATATTTGTACTGGAAAACAGAAACACTGAGGAAGAACAGCATGTTTCTTTGGGTTTGACGTCCATTGTGTTTTGCTCAGCTGATGGTCTCTTCTCCACCTGTTTTAGACGATCTTCAGACTCTCTCTGCTTTTCCCTTTATTTTCTCTTTGCTGTATTTTTAGCATCCTCTCATTCAAGGGCTCATTTAAACTGCTTATAAGTTCTCCTGAAATGATTCATCGTCGCACACATGCTGTTCTTCAAGACACTGATGTTATATTTAAAGATTACGAGGGTTGTGTTTTGCTGTTTTTCACCGCAAAGTCAAGAGAAAAATGAAATTGCATTACAAAACGAAGCCTATTTTAGCACCATTAATACTAATAAAGATTGATATAATGTCAATGAAAATGTGAAATCTTTTGAATCGTGAGATTTTGAACACACTGTAGTATCATCAGGCGTTTCCATGTGATGTTTTCTGGGTGAACGACGCTCGTCTTGGTTCTCGTCTCAGCTTTATTTAATTAGAAAGATGCTGAAATGGCCTTGAGGGATAACGAGGAACGAGTCTAATTGCGCTCAGTGCTTGTCGATTAACTCTTCGTTTCAGCGGGCCGCAGCACATGGACAAACTGTGATCACACTTTTATTCTGAAAATAAAGTCTTGGCAGCTGAAAACACTTTTGCATCTGATTGTTTTACTTTTGTTGGTCTCATTGGTGATTTCCAGTCTCTCAACTACTGTTTTAATGTTTTTTTTTTAAATTGGCATCACAAAAATGGTTCATGTTGCTGAAACGTTTGTATTTTGGCTGCGTGCAATTATGATTAAAGGACAAAAATAATTAATATAAAGTAAAACAGCACTTTTCCAAATGAGTAGTTTTTATATAAAATAAAATAAAATAATATTAAATACAATTTAAAAAAAAATACAGTTAATTAAAATACATAATAAAATAAAATACAATATAATAAATTAAAATAAAAAATAAAATTAACAAAAAAAATTAAATAAAATACAAGAATTTACTAATAAGTATGTATGTAAAAATATTTGCTTTGGTTAATGTAACTGTAAAATAATATTAATAAAATTATACGTTAAAGGGCAAAAATAATTAATATGAAGTAAAGCTGCACTTTTCCAAACAAGTAAATAAAATACAGTTAAATAAAAAAAATGAACAAAATATCAAATAAATAATTCAATAAAATAAAAGTATTTAGTAATATATATGTATGTAATAATATTCGCTTTGGTTAAAATGTTTGACAAATGGTTAAATATATTGTAAATGTAAAATAATAATAATAATCATAATAAAATTATATTAAATAACATTATAGAATAAAATAAAATACATTTAAATAAAATAAATAATAAAATAAAATATAGTTAAATAAATTTTAGTTAAAACGTGTGCTAAATGGTGAAATATAATATAATAATAATAATAATAATAAATTATATTAAATAACAATATAGAATTAATAAAATAAAATTAAATAAATTTGTTAAAACATCTGCCAAATGGATAAATGTAAAAAATAATATTGAATACGATTATAAAATAAATATATTACAATTAAAAAAAAAATGAAAAAATGATAAAATATAAAATACATAAACAAAATATAAAATAAATAATTTTATATATATAACTTATTTATTGTAATATAAAAAATATATTGAATGTAGTAAAATTGACTTTGGTTAAAATGTCTGCCTAATGAAATGCAATTGTAAAATAATGATAATAATAATAATAAAATTATATTAAATAACATTATAGAATAAATAAAGCACAATTAAGTAAAAAAATAAAATACACTTTAGGTTAAAACATAAATATAAATATGAAATCAAATCAAACAGAAGATCATGACGCTAGGGTCAAGGTCATGGGTTCGAATCCCAGGTAATACTTAATAAAATATATACCTTGAATGCAATGGATAGTAAAGTAAAAGTGAAGTAAAACAAAATAAAATGCAGCTTAAACTAAGATTTGTCTCAGAGAAGATTTATTTATTATTAATGTGATGTGATGTGTTTGTCTCTCTCAGATGCAGACCGACAGGACGCTATAAACCTGTTCCTGCAGGTCTTCCAGCCGTCCGAATCGAAGCCTCACCTCTGGGAACTGCCCACAGACTTCTACCTTCACCACAGTAACACCATGAGCCTCCCGCTCCAGCGACACAGGTTCTCTACGCTCTACTGCTTACTTCTGTATCTGACTGAGATTTCATGGTGGAAATTATAAGTAAGATCAGCACGCCTCCGAGCACTAGCGCTAGTGATGTTCCCTTAGTAAACAGCACTATGAACAGCTACTGGTTGGTGTTTCATTGCCTTTAAACCGTAAAGCGTGTAAACATCAAGATGGTTTTTCCGTCTCATATCATTGCCGTCTGCAGCTTCTGCCTCTCTGGAGTTTTATTCGTTTATTGCCCTGATGTTAAAGACGTGGTTTGTGCGCCCCGTGACCCAGTTTAGTGTCCTCCAGTCGGACGGCGCGTGGCTTTGTGATGAAGCTTGCATAATGGAGGATGTGACAAAGACCTGCGCTGATGGTTCGACTATTATCAGACACAAAACTGACTGACCTGTTTAAGGAAATTGTACATTCACATCGTCTCTGAAATGACCATATTTGGGTGATCTGAGTTCAACCCTAAATCGCAAGAAAGAAACATGTACTTTTAGTTCCCGTTAAGATTTTTGCATTGATGAAAATGAAACATGTTCACCTCAAATTCTCACTACTGTAATGCAAAAAATAATTGACATTTAAAATTGAAAAGTATATCTACACATTCGTATGCTGTTATATTAGATAAATACTACAGGGCTGTTGAATGCTCGAATCTGATTGGTTGATCAGCGTTCTAAAGGCAGGAACGCACCAAGTCGACGGCGACGAAAGCAGACTGCGGGGTTGGCTCACGTCGGCAGGTCCAAAGTTGCCCTGACACACCAAACCGACGGCCGACAGCCAAGTAGCACGTCCGTTCTGCGCCTGTGCAAGATGAAATGCCTTTCCGTACCAGCAGGTGGCAGTAGCCGAACAGCCAATCAGAATGATCAGATGGCCCGACGGACCTTCGAGGACCAACTTCAGCCGACGGTGCGGAACACATTGAGAAAACTTAGTCGGCCGACGAACAAAAACTTGGTGTTTTCCTGCCTGTGTGCAATTATTTTGCATGGCTAAAGTAGTTCCAGGCAGGTCTTGACCGCATTACAGTTCCATATCACTTCGCCAAATGATTTCAGTCATTTTAAAGGTCCTACAACAGCAAAAGAAACAAAACACACATTGACACAGACCAAGCAAATAAATATAGTAAACAATAGGATGAAAACGACAAATTAGTGTCATGGTTTTTTCCACAAAATACATTATATTGTGTCTTGAAAGCACATCCTCTCTCTCACGCACTGTATGACGTTAGTACGGACACACACTCGCACAGAAATGTGTTGTCAGCGCTGCTCTGACGAGTTAATCAGTAAAATGACTCACCAGCGAAGTAATAACTGTGCGATTCTTGGGGTAGATAAACTTATAGTTTCGTTTCGCTATTAGTAGAGACAGTGCTGCTGTTATTAACAATTATATACTTCTTATAATATTATATGATAAATATATACAGGTGCATCTCAATAAATTAGAATATCATGAAAAATGATATTCAAAAAGTAAAACTTAAATATATTCTAGATTTATTAGACATAAAGTAAAATATTTCCAGACTTTTTTTGTTTTCATTTTGATGATTACAGCTTGCTGCTCATCAAAATCAAAAAATCTGTATCTCAAATTATTAGAATATTTAATTTCGAGTTCTATTAAATGACCATTCTCAGGGTATAAATACTGGGTTTAGGTCAGTAATCCCAACAGCAGTTTGCTGACTTGACAGTTGTCCAGAAGACGATCATCAAGACCCTCTACCATGAGGGTAAGCCACAGAGGGTCACTGCTGAAAGAGCTGGCTGTTCGCAGAGTGCTGTGCCAAAGCATATTCATGGAAAGTTGACTGGAAGGAAAAAGGTGTACAAGTGAAAGGAACGACCGCAGGCTTGAGAAGATTGTCAGGCGAAGCCGATTTAAGAACTTAGGAGAGCTTCAAAAGGAGTGGACTGAAGCTGGAGTCAGTGCATCAAGAGCCACCACACACAGACGTCTTCAGGAAATTGGCTACAACTGTCACAACAAGCCACTTCTGAACCAAAGACAACGTCAGAAGCGTCTTACCTGGGCTAAGGAGAAGAAGAACTGGACTGTTGCTCAGTGGTCCAAAGTCCTCTTTTCAGATGAAAGTAAATTTTGCATTTCATTTGGAAATCAAGGTCCCAGAGTCTGGAGGAAGAGTGGAGAGGCACAGAAACCATGTTGCTTGAAGTCCAGTGTGAAGTTTCCACAGTCAGTGATGGTTTGGGGTGCCATGTCATCTGCTGGTGTTGGTCCACTGTGTTTTCTGAAGTCCACAGTCAACGCAGCCATCTACCAGGAAATTTTAGAGCACTTCATGCTTCCTTCTGCTGACAAGCTTTATGGAGATGCTGATTTCATTTTCCAGCAGGATTTGGCACCTGCCCACACTGCCAAAGGTACCAAAAGCTGGTTCAATGACCATGGTGTTACTGTGCTTGATTGGCCAGCAAACTTGCCTGACCTGAACCCCATAGAGAATCTATGGTCAAGAGGAAGATGAGAGACACCAGACCCAACAATGCAGATGAGCTGAAGGCCGCTATCAGAGCAACCTGGGCTTCATTACACCCGAGCAATGCCACAGACTGATCGACTCCATGCCACGCCGCATTGATGCAGTAATTCATGCAAAAGGAGGCCCAACCAAGTATTGAGTGCATAGAAATGAACATACTTTTCAGAAGCCTGACATTTCTGTTTTTTATTGATCTTATGAAGTGTTCTAATTTATTGAGATAGTGAATTGGTGGGTTTTTGTTAAATGTGAGCCAAAATCATCACAATTAAAAGAACCAAAGACTTAAAGTACTTCAGTCTGTGTGCATTGAATTTATTTAATACACGAGTTCCACAATTTGAGTTGAATTACTGAAATAAATTAACTTTTCCATGACATTCTAATTTATTGAGATGCACCTGTATATATACAGAGCTGGGTAGTAACGGATTACATGTAATCTGGATTACGTTATGCTATTTCATGCATTCTGACTTAATTACACTGTTAAAGAGTTGTGTTCTCATGCTAAACCTGGTCAAAGTTTCAAAACACAAGTTGGACATATGACAGAGTATTTCTGTACCAAATCCACTACTTCGGGTTTCAGTACAGGATTCGGAGAGTTTTTTTTTCGAGTATGGCCTGTATGACATCATGAAAGGGCAGAATTCCTTGTATAGGCACTTCTCCCTGATAAGCGTGCGCAAACACATCACCCAGAGCAAGAGCAAGAGCCGCCCATCAACGCGCTTCATTCGGGATATGGAAGCAGAGAGATTTTTCAACAATGTCCCAATTCAGGGGCTGCACCCTTCGAAGGCTGCATACATCATCGAGGCAGTCTCATTTAAGAAAAATAACTGTTAGATTGCAAAGAAAGAAAGAAATTACAGTATTTTACACCTCACAATGAATATCAGTCAATTTTATTACGGTTACTTTTCTTAAATATGACATCCTTGATGAAGTATTCAGCCTTCAAATGCGACCTCCGGAGGACGCAGCCTCCGAATGAGACGCAGCTCATGTCACCGAAGGAGTGTGTTTTTGGTTGTGAGGGAAAGATTACCTTTTTCAGCTTCCCAAAGAACCCAGCGTTAAGGGAACAGAGGATGAAGTTTGTTTTTCCGGGGCAGCAACGGAGTTGCGCACGTATGTTTGTTTGTTCCCGGGATTTCGGTGATGAATGCTTTGTAAACAAGTCCCAGTTCAGCGCTGGATTTGCAGATCGCGGGTGGTAAAGCTGCATCAGATGTCTGTGTTTTGTTGGCAATCGGCGCACAAGTGCATAAAATGTAAACAACACAAACGTTTGTGTTCCCTTCTTATTTATAATGATGTCGCAGCTAGCAAATGATCTCTACGCAAGAGCTGCGCGCGCTCGTGACTCTTTAGCTCCGCCCACGGCACTGACGGCAGACACGCCTCCAGGAGCTCGGCTTTTTTCGAAAAGACTCGGTTTAGCGTATCTATCTTTTATAAATATGATAAAACAAAAGACTTTTCGGAGATATGAAGGATGCAATATTACTCTATATGTACTCAAGATTAACATGAGATTGGCAGAAACTGTGTGTGAAACCCCCCCCCTTTAATAATAATAATAATAATAATAATATATGAAATATAGATGAAATATTTGATGTAGCAGTGATATTGCTGTGAATTTCATGTTTTTCAATATTTGTTTTTGTAATGTTGCTGTTTTCTAAATGTACTTAATTTTAAGTAAATATGTTTTAAAATCAGATGATTTTGTTTTATTCAGTGTATCAGCAAACACTAACAGGTACATTAGTGTTAGTATTTTGAAGTATTAACTGTCCATACATTGCACTTTAAAAAGGATCTGTTGAGGCTCTTGTTGCTGAATAGAATATATTTTTTGGAATATATTTTTTCTTTGTATCTGTCAAAATAGTACAAGATTATCCTACAATATATGTGACATCAAATAAGGGTTAGCACAAAAGTAATCTAAATGTAATCCAAAAGTAGTCAGATTACCTCACCAAAAATGTGTAGCCTAAGAGATTATATTACTGATTACAAATTTTGTCATGTAATTTGTAATCAGTAACTGATTACAATTCATAAGTAATCTACCCAGCTCTGTGTGTGTAGATAAACACTACCAGTCAAAAGTTTGGACACATTACTATTTTTAATGTTTTTGAACGAAGTCTCTTATGCTCATTAAGGCTGCATTTATTTCATAATAAATACAGAAAAAACAATAATATTGTGAAATATTATTACAATTTAAAATTATGGTTTTCTATTTTAATAAACTTTAAAATAAATTTATTTCTGTGATCAAAGCTGAATTTTCAGCATCATTACTCCAGTCTTCAGTGTCACATGATCCTTCAGAAATCATTCTAATATGCTGATTTATCATCAGTGTTGGAAACAGTTGTGCTGCTTAATATTATTTTATAACCTGTGATACTTTTTCAGGATTCTTTGATGAATAAAAAGTTAAAAAATATCAGCATTTATTTAAAATAGAGATCTTTTGTAATAATATACACGACCGTTCAAAAGTTTGGGGTCAGTCATTTTTTTTCTTTCTTTTTTTTTTAAGAAATGAATACTTTTATTCAGCACGGATGTGTTAAATTGATAAAAAGTGATAGTAAAGATTTATATTGTTAGAAAAGATTTATATTTTGAATAAATGCTGTTCTTTTTAACCTTTTATTCATCAATGAATCCTGAAAAAAGTATCACAGGGTCCAAAAAAATATTAAGCAACACAACTGTTTCCAACATTGATAATTGAGCATCAAATCAGCATATTAGAATGATTTCTGAAGGATCATGTGACACTGAAGACTGGAGTAATGATGCTGAAAATTCAGCTTTGATCACAGAAATAAATTATATTTTAAAGTATATTAAAATAGAAAACCATAATTTTAAATTGTAATAATATTTCACAATATTATTGTTTTTTTTCTGTATTTATTATGAAATAAATGCAGCCTTAATGAGCATAAGAGACTTCGTTCAAAAACATTAAAAATAGTAATGTTTCCAAACTTTTGACCGGTAGTGTGTGTAATATATATAATATATATATATATATATAAGTTTTTTGTTACACTGCCCTTTACTAAACAGTACTGAGGTAATACCATGGTACATTGATGTGATGTTCATATACTTCCATATTATATAGTAAAACAATAGTTACCCTGGTGCAACTTCCCAAAATAACATGGTGTCACTATTGTACAGTTTCATGGTGTTTCACGTCCTCTTGATGTTTTTCTCTTGCAGTTACACGCACTGGTGGTCTGACGGAGTGCTGACGTACCTCCCGTTACCGTATGATGAAGGTGATCACTTTATACAGCCATAAAGAGAGCGATATGAAAGATGTGTGGTTACATATTAACTACAAACATTGTGCCAAACCCTAGCGAGCCCCTCGCTGTCTATATAGGCAGTCGGTGTCCTGATCGAATGGAAGTTCATGAGTGACTGATCGGAAACGCTCAGTGACTTGATGATGGTCATTCACGTCCTGCTCACGTGAAAGGCACTCATAACTGACATCAACTTTACACTGCACACAAATAGCATATACAGTCAAACCAAAAATTATTCAGACATTTTTGATATATTTTTACTAGTGGGTGCAGGACACTATAGTTCATTTCTGTAAGTGAGGATAGCAAGTAAACTGTGACATATTATGCCCAAAACTTCTTCATACAGTGGACTACCAGTAAAATTGACAACAATTTGGAACCAAAAATTATTCAGACACTTTGACCTGACCATGTTTTGCTGAAGTGTTATCTGACATAATTAATCTGACACAGTTTAACTCTGAGATCTTGTCATATTTTATTACCATCTTTTTAAACTATAGTGAATAAACTGAATTAATGAATGAAATGTTTGACTGTTTTGGTTGCTGGTGTAACTGGAGTTCTGTGTGTTGAATCATAAAGATTTTCTGAATGTTTTCATCCATTTCAGCCCAGTGTGAGAACAACAGAAAGAAGGTTGTGGTGAAGCGTGTGAACAGATATGACGAGAGCATCGACATCTACACAGAGTTTTTCAAGCCGTACGAGCTCACTTCATTCGACGACACTTTTAGTATCGCCATGACTAACTCCGCAAGGTCAGCGCTGACACATCTTTACATGAACACATGCTTCTCCACAGGTGCTTTTCATGCTGTACTTACATGTCACATTTTATATATATATATATATATATATATATATATATAGATAGATAAATATACAGTACTGTGCAAAAGTCTTACGCACGTCAGTATTTTAACCCCCAAAAAATGAGACAAGACAAACTAAATCCAGAAGAACTGTGGCCGTGTTTTAAACGCAAAGGGTGGTTCATTTGATTTAGTTAATAGAAGTTAATTGATATTTTTGAAAGTATCCTCACTTTACAGCATTTTTACACAAGTGCCTAAAACTCTTCATAGTACTGTGTCTTTGCAGGAAGGATTCTTCAAGGATTCTTCTGGATTTAGTCTGTCTCAGTTTCATCTGTTTCTTCATGTAATCCCAAACGGATTCGATGATGATCAGATCTCCGTGTGGAGCACCGACTGTTGTCAGACATCCGTGTGCATACAAAAATCTCACTGGATTATTACAATTAATGGCAAAATGAATGATTGAAAATGTGAACTGATATTTCCTACTGACACACTACAGCAAAAGATATAAATAACTGGCTTAAAACCCTTTTTTGGGAGTGAAAATACTGATGTGCCTAAGACTTTTGCACAGAACTGTATATATATATATGTATATATATATATAAAATGTGACATGTGAGTACATATATACTTAAGGAAATAACTCAAATAAAATATTTATGTATTTTTTGTTTATTTAAATGAATATTAAGGTAAATATTTACTTATTTAAATGAATACTAAATATAAATTTAAATATTAAAATAAATAATTATTTATTAGTTTATTTTTTGTATATTATTTGTTTAAATGAATATTCAAGTAAATATCTAATATATATCTAATAAATATCTAAATATCTATATTTAAGTAAATATTAGGTAAAGTAAATATTGATTATTTGTTTATTTTTGTGTGTTTATTTGTTTAAATGAATATTCAAGTAAATATCTAATAAATATCTATATTAAAATATTTAAGTAAATATTAGGTAAAGTTTGAATTAATTCCTAAGTAAATGTTGATTTATTTGTTGATTTTTTTTTTTTTTTTTTTTTTTGTTTATTTATTTAAATGAATATTCAAGTAAATATCAATTTAAGTATTTAAAGGGATAGCTCACCCAAAAATGAAAATTATCCCATGATTTACTCACCCTCAAGCCATCCTAGGTGTATATGACTATCATCTTTCAGACGAACACAATCTGAGATATATTTAAAAATATCCTTTGTCCTCCAAGGTTTATAATGGTAGTGAATGGTGGCCCAAATTCTGAAGACAGAAAAAATGCATCCATCCATAAAAAAATGAATCCATACGACTCCAGGGGGTTAATAAAGGCCTTTTGAAGCGAATTGATGCGTTTGTGTAAAATAAGTATCCCTATTTAAAACTTTATAAAGTAAAATAATGAGCTTCCAGCGCAACAGCAATGCGCATTCGTCGTACGTCCAAAAACCGATAACTTCCGCAACGTAGAACACAATGCCACGATGTACTATCCGTTGTAGTTGTGGCGTAGTGTAGAACGTCATGGCATTGTATTCTAAATCACGGAAGTTATCGGTTTTTGGACGTACGACGAATGCGTATTGCTGTCGTGCTGGAAGCTCCTTATTTTACTCCATGAAGTTAAAAAAAAGATTCATATTCATGCTTTCTCTTTAATGTCTTTTATTTTAGGGAGTTCATGCCGAAGACCGTCGGGCTCGATCCCAGTCCGTTTACTGTTCGCAAACCAGATGAGAGCGCAAAGTCTGTGCTGGTGTGAGTTTGAGATATTTGCTCTGTAATTTATTAAGTGCATGGTCCTCTTTATTGTTAGAAAAGCTGTTTTCACCATGTTTTTGTGTGACGTTTAAAAAGGACTTATTCTGCTTTTTTCCATGTTCATCTTTTTAGTGTGTAATGTTGCTTTTTGAGCATGAAAAAGCTCTGCAAAGTTCCAGTTCTTCTCTATATCAGTGTCAGTGTTTCTGAACTCCCTTGTAGTCTTGAGTTTTCTTCACAATATTCCTCATTTAAATAATTCATATGCAGAATAAAGGGGCGGGGCCTGATGAGTTAGTTAGTAGTGTGTTGAAACTGGCGGTTATGGTGAGGGGCGGAACATTTCCCAAACACCAATCACAACACACTGCTCCAGCCGACCAATCAGAGCACATTGTGCTTTTCAGAAGGAGGGCCTTCATAGAGACAGGAACTAAACAGAGCGTTACTGACAGACTGGGAAGCGAGGAGCTGCAACAATGGAGAATATGTGAAAAATAATATGCCCTCTTTAAGAAGAACACAAACCAGACAGTGACCCTTTCTGCTGGAAAACCAATCACTGATTTGACACACGCTTGCCTGCATGTGCTCATGTTTTCTAGCGTGTGAATATTTAGCGTGCAGCAGCAGCTGTCTGATGTTGTTCAGGTGTGAACGGGAATCTCACAGGTCGACATTATGTACTTGAAAACAAGTTGATTTTTGCTTTAATATGCATTTATATTATAAATATTCAGATCCATGTGGCCTGAGCCCCTGTTCCCAGCACTGTTTCCTGCAGGATTTTGTTTTCACGGCCACTCAAAAACAATGATGCCGAATATATAATCAGGAGCACCGCTGCTGAATCTCCAATGGCAAAAACAACAATTTTTTGAGCATAAGAGATTTCTTTCAAAATCTTACTGATCCCAAATGTTTGAATGGCAGTGTACTGTAGATGGTTTTTAATTGAGTCTTAAAATATTCCTTTATTACACATCATTTATAAATAGAAATCCAGCTACGTGCTTTTATTAATCTTCTTATCTGAGTCTAGAGGCGCACGTGTGTCTGCTGTATAAAATATATAATGTCTAAGAACTTCTCAAGACATGATTCACATGGTCGGAGGCTCTGAATGTCTATTAACGGTAATAGACCTTAATCAGGGTAGCGGCGTATTTAACAGGAATAAAAACGAGGCTGTGAAGGATAGAATACAATGGATTGTACTGTTGTTTAACAACAATCTGATTGTTCAGCTGCCAAAAAAAAGTTCAGTAGACAAAATCTCCTTAAAACAGCTTTGAAAATTAGGCTCACACTTTCAGAGCAGTTCGCAATCAGTGAATACCACAGATTTATGCCAAGTGACTGCCGATTGCTAATGATCTAATGACTACTGTTGATAAATTATAACATTGTTTACCTTATGGTGTTTGTATCGCCTACAAAACTCGTCACCTTTCAGAGAAATTCGCCATTCTAATTAGCGCAGCTTCTTTGTATACAGGGGTAACCGTTATATTTCTGCTGCATAAGCGCCATGTACTGTCGGAGAGTGAATTTGAATTTTCTTTTAGCCCATAGCAAAAATTGAGATATTTTTACGCAGCGTACTTGCGGTTTTTGTTAACCAGTGGAGTAGAAATATAATCATTGATAATTTTCACATCCCTTCTCTTAAAAAAAGTGGTTTAAAGGCTAAAATGTGAGATTTATCATTTTTTTGTTCTGTCAGAACCTGCATTTGAACTGTAAAGTTGTTTAAATCATGTTTTTTTACAGTAATTTTACATTTTAGGATGTTACCATAGATATTGCCCATATTATGTAGGTCCTAAAAAGCCTTAAATTTAATTTTAAACACCGATACCCTTGTTCAGTACATTGATTAACATTGTCGCAAGACACGGCCTTCTTGCAGCTTTCGTATTCAAATCGGCTCTTATAGTGTTCTGCATGAATGTGAAAGGCAAGGATGAGTTGGATTTTGATGCATTTTGTGGCCGTTGAATTTCTTTCTCTTGGTTTGTGTCGGTGTTTGCAGTAACAAGTCCAGTAAGGAGGACGCGGTGTTACAGAGGAAGACAGCCGCCAGCGCTCCTCCTCCTCCCACTGAAGAGCAGATCTCCAGCAGTTCTGAGGATGACTCTGAGGATGACCGCGAGGATGACGGGACCGTGTCCCAGCGCTCTACGCCAATCAAACTGGCCGAGCTGAGCGACAGCATCCGCACACATGAGGTACGACATCCGTTTCCTATTAAACTTTACACATAATTCAAGCGCATGACTGTAGCTGCCGCAAAAATGAAAAGTCAAGTAAAGTGCATTGCATTGTGGGATACAGTATTATACCTACAGATAATTAGGGGCCAAACACCAAAGGTGCGTAGGCACCTATTGCATCCAATGGTGTTGTTCTTCTTCCACTCTGGAAGTCTATGGCGGCCCAGAGAACCGCTTGCGGGAAAGTTATGAAATTTGGCACACTGATAGAGGCCGGTCTCAACATTAACCACACTGATTTTGGAGTCTCTAAATCAATGCCTCTAGTGCCACCACCTGTCCAAATTTTCACTCATGTTTAACCAAAAGGGTTAGAAACAAATTCCCTTTTCCTCTGATTCCTTGGCTCAAGACAATTCGATTGCACGTCAAAATTTTCCTGCCATTTTGAATTTTCTGAAAAACCTACTTTTTCTAACTCTAGGACGTTGTTCCGATTTTCACGAAAATTTAACCAGATCATATTCAATGCCTAATGCAAGTTGATTGTCAAACCATTTTCGAAAAACATGTGAACGAATTTTACGTAGCGCTTGTGAAAATAGACTTAAGGCTCTATCTCCTCAGCGCTTTCTCGTATTCAGACCAATATTGGTCCATGTCATCACAAGCATGACCTGAGATGACATGCTGCGTTTTGGCGCAGCATCACCTACTGGTCCGGAGATAGGAAAAATGGCTAATTTTTGCTTCTGAACGGTTTGTCCAAAATCATATAAGTGGTTAGATCTCGTTAGATTCAGGGCGTCATGTCGAACGATATTCAGTTTTCCCATAGCGGCCATTTTGGGCATCAGCCATTTTGAATTTTGTCGCAAAATGCTGTATTTTACAAACGCATGAAACTCGTTGTGGATCATCGGCACGATGCCCCGAAGGAGTCTGAGAAGTTTCGGACTAGCGCCACCTAGTGGTGAAAAAAAAATATTTACATGCATATAACTATGTGGTTGACTTATTTTCATGGGAGTCATCTCCTTGGATTCCCTTGAATCTTTGCCGAGTCCAACAATACCAGAATTTCGCCTTTTGGTTAGTGCAATGTTGTGATTTAGCAATTAAACAACATTCGTGAATATTTTCGAAACCGCCGATGAGACAAAACCAGTGTGGGAAAATCAGAAACATAGGTCGTTGACTAAACGCTAATGATCAAATGTCAAAATTTTGATAGTATGTGGCAAAAAAATGCAGTCAAAGTCAGGTGTGGGTAATTTTTTATGTGTTCATACATATAAATGTCTATAACTCCTAAACAAAATGAGATATTTTCACCAAATTTGACACGCTTATGTATGGAGGACACACAAAATAAGTGGTGGGGCTGCGCCACTTGGTGACACTATAATTGAATAAAACATGAAATTGTCTCTAAATACAGTACCGTTGGTCTGATTTACTTCAAAATTGACATGCAGTGTCTTTGTCTCAGTTGCTACCATAGTCCATCATGAGATTGGTGGTCTTCTGCTAGCCTCCTTGTTTGTTTCTGTTGTGCTTGGCTCCTGCTTGCAGCTATATTTAGTGTTGGTTTTCTACATGCATACTGCATACTAAAAAATAGTATGCAGTTTGCCACTGTGGACCTTCAGGTTCATTCAGCAAAACGGGTAAAGAAAGTTTCCAGTGTCAAGCGGTTTTGATCTGAGATGACTGGAGCGTTTGGGTGAATTGGTCTCAGCCAGGACCGGTGAGGGTTTCATTAGTTCTGGAGTGGTTCTGCTTGATGGATGACGGTGAAATACAGCAGATGATCTACTCTAGGGTCTTTGAATGGCCAGATGGAGGCCAGAAGGGTGGCATTAAAAGTCAGGGTGTCCTCAGTGTGGAAATGAGTCTGTGTCGGCGGGAGATTGAGTTTGAGGAAGGGAGTTCTTAGCAACAAAACTGCTTCCGTAGGAGATCTTCTCAAAAATTATGATTGGAAATGTGAGTGATATGAGCGAACTGAGCTGAACAATGTAGTTAATATAGAATTGACTCTTTATTTAGTTCCAGACTGTTTCTAGTTTATGCATGTGAACAGTCACATGCCTTCAGGTCATGTCAGAATGATCGCACATTAATAGTAATATCATAATTACCAGTAGGAAACTCTGGATTTTCTTTCTAAACTTTGGGGTGAATCATGGCGGATGCTGATTGGATCATAATTAAGTTGTTTGTGAATGTTTTCTGTGCAGTTAACTTGAATTAAATGATCTTCCCAACCCTAGTATCCATACAGCCGAATCTGTGCAGATTAATTAATCTAATCTAATCTAATCTAATGAAAAATTACGCCGAAAAAATCATTTAAAGTCATTATTGCGTTAAACGAGAAAAGCATCAAATAGAAATGACAAAAAGTAGCTTTAGAAAGAAACGTTTTTATTTGATACAATTTATTACACATAAACTTTAAGGCTTCAACGGCCGTGATTTTTTTTTTTTTTTTTTTTTTTTTTTTTTTTTCCAGAAGCTGCATCTGAGTTGGTATTTAGATATAATTACAGATTAAAACAGTTTGATTACCAACATTCTTCAAAATATCTTCTTTTAAGTTCCACAAAAGAAAGAAAGTCACGTTGGTTTAAAATGACACAAGGGTGAGTTAATGTAAATGAACAAAATTTTAATTTCTGTGCAAACTATCCACAAAACATGATTTTTTTTAATTTATTTTTTTATGAAATGATACTCTAAATGAGAAACTAAAACTGCCAGTAGGTGGCGGTAAATGTCTAAATGAGTAAGTCTTTGCCTGCGTCTCAATGTGCATACTATCCATCCTAAATAGTATGTGACATTAATCATTTTCAGTACTATTTTAGGGTGGGTAGTATGCACATTGGGATGCAGGGATTGAGTCATTTATTCATTTGATTTGTTCAAACGGCTGATTCATTCAGGAATGAAGTAAATGGCTCTCTTTATGAGTGAGTCATTGAATCATTGATTCACCCGATTGATTTGCTCAAAACACGGATTCATTTAGAAATGAAACATGCTTCATGTTCATCAATTAACTGTATGAAATGTAAGATGAACTACGTAGGTCTGGGGTGGGGCGGGTGCGTTAATTGTGTTAAATCATTTTAATCATGTTATTGTTCCATAACTAATGAATTTAATTAACAAGTTAAATCGTCAGCCCTAATATTACTCTCAACTCTTAAGTATGAGCACTAATAAGTGATTTCTGAGTATGAACAGTGGATTCTCCTGTCTGTTTTTCTCTCTCTCGTCGTCCTCACTCTATAATATTTAAGCGAGTGTAGGCTGTTTTCATGGGCTTTGTGTGAATCTGAATCTGTCCGCAGATGCCCTCGCTGAACAATACGCCCTGATCCGCTCTTTATTAATTCTCCGCCGGGATTCTGATGATGCCGTAATCGGGTTTATATCCCAGAGAAATGTACTGTAGCTGACGTTACCTTGGCCTGAGGAAACATCAACCTTTCAACTTGTTTTCCTAGAATTTTTCCTGTTGCATCTGTAGTTTCAGTTTGTCAATTTGTAACCCATGAATAATGTTAACTAACTGACACAGTGCTGCTCATAATGCAATGCAGAGAGAAGAAAACTTGAAAAATATTTATAAATTGCAAAATATCATGATAAATTTAAGTAATTTGTGATTATTTGTTTATTTTTGTCCATTATATGCCTTCTAAAATCAGTCAAACTCTTGTAAATGTTTCGCTTTAGTGAGACGAACAGATTGCAGTCAATATTAATGAAATCTCTGACTTTTTTTGCATGTTTAAAAACTGTTTTTTTATTATTATTATTTATCAATGTATGAATGCATTGTAAAAATGTACGTATATCAATTATTTATTTGAAAATTTTTCTATTTTTTATATTTTAATGGGTTAATTAAAAGTTGATCAAAATGCATATCCAATTAATTGAATTCATAAAACTTTATATATATATATGTGTGTGTGTGTGTGTGTGTGTGTGTGTGTGTGTGTGTGTGTGTGTGTGTGTGTGTGTCATAAAAATATACATGTATCAATTATTTCTTATTTATATATTTTTTTAAATGATACAATTATTATTTATATTTTTAACAAACTTTAACAATTTATATATATATATATATATATATATCAATGCATTGTAAAAAAATATACATATATCAATTATTTCTTATTTATATATTTTTTAATAATATAATTATTTATATTTATTCTTATTTTTATGTTCATTAAACTCTAACAATTATATTTATATAGTAAAAAAATACATAGATCAGTTATTTCTTATTTATATATTTTTAAATAATACTATTATTATTTATATTTTTTTTTATTTTTATATTCATTAAACTTTAACATTTTATATATATATATATATATATATATATATATATATATATATAATTGTAAAATATACATATAAATTATTTCTTATTTATATATTTTTTAAATAATAAAATTATGTATACATTTTTTTCTTTATATATATATATATATTTTTTTATAGTATTTCATATTTTATAATTTTGTGTTGCATATATGTGTGTGTGTGTGTATGTATATGTGTATATATATATAT
The DNA here is from genome assembly GCF_019924925.1 of Ctenopharyngodon idella. Taxonomy (NCBI): domain Eukaryota; kingdom Metazoa; phylum Chordata; class Actinopteri; order Cypriniformes; family Xenocyprididae; genus Ctenopharyngodon; species Ctenopharyngodon idella. The sequence continues at coordinate 33,200,394 of NC_067239.1, read as the reverse complement.
ATATATATATATATATATATAATAAACATTATAGAATTTTTTTATTTTATTTATATTGGCATGTTTCACGTTGGACGGTTTCTAATGCATTCAGCAGTTCAAACTCTCTCGGACCGACGGTCTTTTGTCTCTCGGAGCGAGCGAATGACTCAAGGTTTCTGCCATGTTTCCATGCCAACAAGGCCATTTGGATTTATTTACCTTGAGAGACACTGAAGGAGGGATTGAGGGACAGAACGGAGGGATGGAAGGAGAGGGATTTTAATGGATGGTAGATGAATGAATGAGGACACGCTCTGGACTTTAATGAATAACATAAATACAGACGCTTCTCCTCTCTTTTAATGGTTTAATTCTTCTGGATTCAGTTTGAATATTTTTGAATTCCTTTTTTTAATGGTTACATTAAATTTTATCAAAAGCATTTCTAATTTAAAAAATTAATAAATTAATAATAAACCAATTTTTTCTGTATGATGGTGTTCATAATTCATAATGAATTATTTTCAATCTGGAGTATCTGTGTTCACACTTGTGTTTGATCTGGATTTTATGGTCCGTTTGCGTATCGGTTTGTTCGGTTTGTGTGTTTTTTTTTGTTGATCTCATGCCACATTCATGCATAATGTGTTTGGCAAAGGCTTCATCATAACAGTGAGCTGCTCGGATTGAGATGTCATGTGATGTGATGTAATGAGCATCCAGTTTACTCGTGATTTATGAGCGTTAATGTATGCATACGGATGTGTCGGTGTTTCCGAAATGTTTCCAGCCGTTCTGGATTACATTAGGACGGTACAAACTGAAGGATGGAGATATTAATCAGTATGTGCTGATGTGTTTGTCACACTGACCTGTTGACATGACTGGATGAATGTGTGCCAGAGACTGTTTGTCAGGTATCAAACACACACACACACACACACACACACACACACACACACACACACACACACACACACACTCGTGTGTGAGTCAGTGAAGGCAGTGTTGTGTGTCAGGAGGAGAGTATGGACTGATGTCAGGCCATATTCCATCATGTTACTTGAGGTTTCCTGCACTAAAAACAGGTAAATATATCTGCAGGTATATATATATATATATATATATATATATATATTTTTTTTTTTTTTTTTTTATGGGTTTTTTTTATAAAAAATTTTTATTTCATCTGCTCAAAATAACAGTAAAAAAATAAAATAAAATAAAATAAAAAATGAATAAAAAATATAGATATAATAAAATAAAATATATATAAAAATTATAATAAAAATAATTAAAACTGGTCAGTTACACCGAAGAGTAAATGACAGAGATACAGAAAACAAATATTTGATTTTTTTTATGATATATATATATATATATATATATATATATATATATATATATATATATATATATATATTAGGGCTGTAAACGTTAAAAAATTACTTTAACGCGTTAAGGATTTTTTTGAATTAATCGCATGCATTAACGTGTATATATAAATAGAAAAAAATAAATAAATAAATAAATTATATATATATATAATTTTATATTTATATATATTTTTTTTTATTGATTTGTTTGCTTTTTGTTTTTCTTTTTAGAAAAATCATTTATTTTTTCAGTTTTCTAACTTTTTAATCTTTTATTTTTATTTTTGGATTATTATTTTTTTTTAATACTTTTTCTTTTTGATCTTTATTTATTTATTATTTCTCTTTTTTTTGTCTTTTTATTTGTTTTCGTTTGGTTTTTCTTTTTGCAAAAATTATTTTGTCCTGTTTTTTATCTTTCTTTTTATCTTTTTATTTATTGTTCTTTTTGGATTTTTGTTTTATATATATATGTCTTTTTATTGATTTGGCTTCTTTTGGTTTTTCATTTTGGAAAAATCATTTATTTTTTCAGTTTTGTGAACAAATAAAAAACAGAAATAAAAAATAAATAAGTTTTAAAAACGTATTCATTTTTTATTTCTCTGTTTTTTTTTTATTTGTTTTCTTTTGGCTTTTCTTTTTGGAAAAATTATTTTTTCAGTTTTCTATCTTTTTTATCTTTTTATTTTTGTTTTTGGATTTTAATTTTTTTTATATACTTTTTTTTAATCTTATTTATTTATTCTCTTTTTTTTTTTTTGGTTTTTTTTTTTTTTTTGGTTTTTCATTTTGGAAAAATCATTTATTTATTCAGTTTTAAGAGCAAATAAAAAATTTCTCTGGTTTTTTTTTTTTTGGTTTTTCTCTGTGAATTTTTTTTCTTTTTTTTTCCGTTTTTATCATTTCTTTTTATCTTTTTATTTATTGTTCTTTTTGGATTTTTGATATATTTTTGATATATTTTATTAACATGCAGCATATCATCATAAAACACGTATATGATCTTCAGTCTGTGTTTTGTGTTTCTGTTCTCTCACAGTGACTCCACTTCAGTTCTTCATAGTTTTCACTGTGTTATTCCCGAGCGGAGCTTCATTTCTCATGCGTGAGATCTCGGCTCCTACGGCTCACGTGGACGGGTTTCGCTCACATACGCGTTCGTCTCGTGTAGACGGCGGGGTAAACGACTGATGAAATATTTAAACGTGAAAAACCTCATTACCTGCAACACTGTAATTACACTGGTGCGTTTGTGTGCGGCGCGTGAAACCGTCACATCAGTCACATCTCGAGTTTAATTAATATGCGTACGAGTGAAAACGCGCCACATGCCCTGCGGAGGGAAACACCATCACAAACACACTCGTCAAAACTTCAGCCGGTTACGTAACGCTTCACTTCTTCAGTGTTTGATGTGTTTGGGCAGTTTCTGCTGCTTTAAACACAGTGTCAATGTTGAGATGAATGAACAATTGCATACATGCATATGGAAGAAAATCAAATAAACAGAGTAAAGAATGAAGTAAGAATGTTCGGTCGGGTTGAACTTTAGCTGAACTCTGTGTGACCTCTGACCTTTGACAGGACCAGCCACAGCAGCGTCTGCCGCCCATGAGAGAGACGTACGGCCTGAATCTGCTGGCGAATCCGCCGGATGAAGACATCCTCATATACCACCGGTCAGAAAACTTCATCAACTCTCTTGCTTTTACTGTGACGGATTCATCAGTTCATGCTACAGGATCTGAAAAATTCATTTTACATTACATTTTAAAAGATTGATTAAATTGTCAAAGTATTATGCGTAATAATAATAATTGTAATAATAAATACAAATATTTTATTAAATCATAAAACACAGACAATTAAAAAGTCCAGCAAAAATAAAACCCATTTCATATGGCACTTTTTTTTATTTTTTTTATTTTTTTATATTAATAAATTATTAACTTGTTAAAGTTTTATTAATTAAATTGATTAGACATCCTTTTTGATTATTAGAATTTAATGAATATTAAAACAGAAAACGTGGAATTTGGGGAAAAATAAAATGGATTTCATATAGCACTATCATTAATAAAACTGTAATAAATTATTAAATTGTTCAAGTTTTATAAATTCATTTGTTTAGACATCCTTTATATCATTAAATTGTAATTTAGCCATTAAAACAATATCAAGAAAAATTAAAACAGAATCTGGGAAAAAAATAAAATGGAATTTGGGGAAAAAATAAAATTGATTTCATATGGTTCTATTATTGATTAATTTTAAATAAATTATTAGATTGTTAAAATTGTATAAATTCATTTGTTTAGACATCCTTTTATATAATTTAAACTAAATTAAACCATTAAAACAGAATCAAGAACTAAATTAAAACGGAATCTGGGAAAAAAATAAAATGGAATTTGGGAAAAATAAAATTGATTTCATACGTCACTATTATTGATACATTTTTAATAAATTATTAGATTGTCAAAATCTTATTGATTAATTTTAGTCATCTTATTATTTCATTAAAATTTAATTAAAACATTAAAACAGAATCAAGAAAAAAATTAAAACGGAATCTGGAAAGAAAAAAAATTTGAATTTGGGAAAAAATAAAATGGATTTCATAAATCACTATTATTGATACATTTTTAACAATTTATTGAATTGTTAAAATTGCATAAGTTTTTTTTGTTTAGACATCATGTTATGTTTATCATTAATTTAATTTAACCATTAAAATGGAATATAGAAAAATTAAAGCAGAATCTGGGAAATAAAATGGAATTTGAGAAAAAATTAAATAGATTTCATATGGTTCTATTATTGATTAATTTTAAATAAATTATTAGATTGTTAAAATTGTATAAATTCATGTGTTTAGACATCCTTTTATATAATTTAAACTTAATTAAACCATTAAAACAGAATCAAGAACTAAATTAAAATGCAAAAAAAAAAAAAAATTGAAATTGAAATACAATTACAACTTTGGATTTTAAAATGCAGTTGGTTGTGTGTCATATAGTGATTGTAGGAGTCAACTGAAGAGTTTTTGTTTGTGTGTGTGTGTGTGTGTGTGTGTGTGTGTGTAGATTTGCTCATCTGGGTCAGAACCAGCACAAGGTGGAGAGACGCGACGACATGAAGAAGTCCGACACCGTCTTCAGCCTGTGAGTGTGTGAGAATGTAACACAACTTCACTTCTACACTCATGTGACATCTGCTCATTTGATTTAATTCCTTCAAATAGTGAATCTTCTTCAGGAACAATCAAACTTTTCATATTCATATAGACAATAATCAAACTCTGCTCTATAATGTTTTTTTTTTTTAATAAGTAGTTCGTTTTAGTGAATCGTTCATTCTGATGGTTCTTTTTTGAGTGAAGCGGTTCATAAAATGATTCACTGAGTTCCCATGATCATAAACAACCTGGAAATATCAAGGAATTGTACAAATATGAAGCAGTTTTACTGCTCTGAAATATTTTATTTGGTAGATTCTATAATAATCCATTAATCAAATCCTTTAATCATCATTATACATTTTTTACTCTATAGTTTATATATAGTTTGGGGTCTATAGAATTTATATAAAAGATGTTTCTAAAAAAAAGTCTCTTCTGCTCACCAAGACTGCATTTATTTGATGAAAAATACAGTAAAAATTGTGAAATATTTTTACAATTTAAAATAACTGTTTTCTACGTGAATATATAGTAAAGTGTAATTTATTCCTGTGATCAAAGCTGAATTTTCAGCATCATTACTCCAGTCTTCAGTGTCACATGATCCTTCAGAAATCATTCTGATATGATGATTTGCTGCTCAAGAAACATTTATGATTATTATCAATGTTGAAAACAGTCATATTTTTGTGGAAACCGTCATACATTTGATTTTTTAGGATTCTTTGATGAACAGAAAGTTCAAAAGAACAGCATTTATTTGAAATAATATAAATCTTTTGTAACTTTATAAATGTCTTTACTGTCACTTTTTAGCAATTTAATGCATCCTTGATGAATAAAAGTATTCATTTATATTTTTAAAAATCTTACTGACACCAAGCTTTTTAAAACAAGTTATATAAGTGAATACAATCTGAGTATTTATCACAAAACAATATATGACTCCACATATATTTATAAAAATATTAAATAATTACTACAGATAAATAAATATTAAACTATATAATTTGCATGTACACTACCAGACGTTTAAGTTAAAAAGGTTTTGCCATATAACAGCTTTAGTTAGCTACTCTTTCTTAGTATCTTGTACTGTATATATATTAAAGCATTAGTTCAGTTCAGAATGAAAATTTCCTGATAATTTACTCACCCCCATGTCATCCAAGATGTTCATGTCTTTCTTTCTTCAGTGGAAAAGAAATTACATTTTTTGAGGAAAACATTGCAGGATTTTTCTCCATATAGTGGACTTCACTGGGGTTCAACAGGTTCAAATGTCAGTTCAAGTAGTTTCATTCGAGGCCCGGATTATCAAATCAAAAAGTTGAGGAGAGCCGGGAGGGGGGGACTTATTGGGGACTTATTATTTTATTAATTATTAGGCTTAAATGAAAATATTCTCACATTGAGACTTGGTAACCACAGGTAAAACCATACATGGACCACTGTTAAATGATATTATGATATGTTATATAAGCCTATAAAAACACCTAAACACAGGTACAAACTACACCTTAACAAAGACATGAATTATATATTCCCCTGCCCACCTAATAAATATTGCAATATAAATGGCTATAACATAGTTTTCAATATAAATATTCCACATTTCCACAAACCATGGTAATTTACTGCAGTTCATTCATGGTAAATGTTTGTAAGGGCAGTGATTTTTGGATTTAAAAGTAATTCATGCCATCCTGTTTTCCTCATCAGTCTTGTTGGGAATGTTGAGGCTGTTTCATCCGATTTAAAACTAGTTTAATCATCGAGTGATTTGTAGTTTGTAACCGAGAGGTGTGTGTCAAATTGAAACGCTTCTCACTAGATGTCGCAACACTGTTTAATAACGGAAATAAACGAGGCTCCTTTAAGCTGCTCTACATGATCCCAGACGAGGAATAAGAGTCTTATCTAGAGAAACCATCTGTCATTTTCTAAAAAAAATAAAAATTATGTGCTTTTTAAGCACAAATGCTCATCTTGCACTGCTCTGTGATGCTCCACGCATTACGTAATCATGTTGGAAAGGTCACAGAAGTACTGCGGTAGAGCGAAACTCTCCATCTCATTTTCTCCTCCAACTTCAAAATCGTCCGACATTGTTGTTTTACCTTTTTTTGTAAAGGGCGTTTGATTTAGTCTTTGCACGTTCGCTTTGTAAACACTGGATCGGTACTTCCGCCTACGTCACGCGTGACCTTTCCAACATGATTACGTAATGCGTGGAGCATCACAGAGCAGTGCAAGACGAGCATTTGTGGTTAAAAAGTATATAATTTTTATTTTTTTTTAGAAAATGGCCGATGGTTTCTCTAGATAAGACTCTTATTCCTCGTCTGGGATCATGTAGAGCTCTTTGAAGCTGCACTGAAACTGACATTTGAACCCGTTGAACCCCAGTGAAGTCCACTATATGGAGAAAAATCCTGGAATGTTTTCCTTCATTTCTTTTCCACTGAAGAAAGAAAGACAAACATCTTGGATGACATGGAGGAGAGTAAATTATCAGGAAATTTTAATTCTGAAGTGAACAGATCCTGTAAGTGCAGCTCGTAGATTAATCTTGTTTAGTTTGTGTTCACACACACACACACATCAGATCATCTCTAAGATGTTTAACATGTTTAGTATGTTTGTCATGATCACGCATGCAGCAGGTGTGTGTTTTCTGTCATTGTGTAACATCGTTTCTCACGCTCAGTTGATGCTGGTGTTGGAAACGTGACTTTTTGTTCTTGTTTTGACATCTACTATCTTCACTTCATGTGTGCCGACACCTGATTGGTCCCTGAAGGCGGGAAACACTTGTGGGGGCGGAGTTTGGTGTAAATCTGGTGTTTAATTGGCACGTTTGGAGCGCGGCCCGTCTGATAGGTGTCGGATTACACACGTTTATAAAGGTCACGACAGCACTGGGCGTGTGTGTGTGTGTGTGTGTGTGTGTGTGTGAGAACATCTAATCCACTGTCTAAATGTGTCGTGAAAAAGTCAAAAGCGTTACACCGACATTATTATGAGAAGCAGCTGTTGGATATGACTCAAATATTGATGAATATCTGCTTACGCTTTCTTTAGATATAAATATATACATATACAGACGTAAAACATAATCAGACATCATTTACACTGAAATATGTTTATGAACGTTTATTATATACACAGGCTTTGCAGGATGTGTGAGCAAACGATTAAGTTAAACAAATGTTTGTTTGAGGCGCATCAGACACACACACTCATCCAGATGACGTGGTACTTCCTGTCTCCACGTGTGTGAGACTGAAATGGACACGCAGTGCTGTAACTTCCCAGGAAGTAGGAAGTGTCACGGCTTTATGCGTTTTTCTCTCATTCGTCTGGTAATAATCAGATCAAACGCTTCAGCAGCAGCAGTGAAACTGACAAACTGAAAGAAAAGAGGGTTTGTCATTTAAATATTGATCCTTCCTCGAGATAAAGACCATATTCTGATCAACTGAGATGATATTACTGTCATATATATATATATATATATATATTCTAATAATTGAATAGTAAACAAAGCATTTTGTGTATTTAAAGAGAATTTGTATGTTTCAAAAAAATACTGTAATATAAAATATTTTAATTCTAATTAAATCTTAAATAAAACTTTTATTTTAAAACAAAATATGTATGAATAATATTTTTTAAAATACTATAATATAAAATCTTTTAATTGAATAATTGAATATTAAACAGAACATTTTGTATTTTAAAGAGAATTTGTATCAAATTAGATTAAAATATTTTTTAAATACTAGAATATAAAATCTTTTAATTCTAATAGATGAATATTAATTATTATTTTATTTTTAAAGAGAATATGTATGAAATGTAGATTTAAAAATATTTAAAAATTTCTATAACAGAATCATTTAATTCTAGTAATTAAATGTTAACTTTTTCTTTAAAGAGAATATTTATGAATTAGATTAAAATATTTGTAAAATAATATTTAATATATTTAATTTAATGTAATGTTGTTTTTTTAGTTTCCTATCTTTTCTTTTTAGGTTTGTATTTATTTTTTCTTTGTTTTTGTTTTTGGATTTATATATATATATCAGTAATAGTGTTTTTTACACGTCGTTATATAAATGTTTACAAATCTGTTGTTCATAGAATATTAAATTTTATTTTATTTTATTTGAATAAATTAGATCAGATGGTGTTTAACAATTTAATAATAATAAATTAAATTAATAATAATTTAATTTATTACATTTAATTCATGTGTGTCATTAAAGGTGATTAAATTTTATCATGCTTATGACTTAAATTAAGTTTTGCTATTTTTATTATTATTATTATTATTATTATTATTATATGACCTGATATTATTTATAATATTACATTTTTTATTTCTTTTTTTTTCTGATTTTAACTTTACACAAGATCTCTCATGATCCTGTGATCGTGGCGTGAGGTTAACTTTATAATAACTCCAGATTGATGAAACTCTTGAAGTGTCCTGGAGCGAAACTGTGTGACGAATCGATAAGATAAGACACGTTTCTCACACCAGAGTTCATGAATATTTACGTCCAGAAAATGAATTCTATACTTGTAATTGCAGTAAATTGTACAACGATAAGTGAGATAACGATGAGATCTATTATAATGGCGGCCAGAGATTCGCTCTGATGGTCAGCAACAAACACTGAATATAGACTGAGACTCGTGTCTGCTACATGTGCCTTATCTGAATATTTGAATAAATCGAACTTGGCATGAGAAGAAAAAGAGCGTGAGTCATGTGTCATCTACAACAGCGACTTCATTTACATTCATTTTATTTCTGTTGCCTCTTTTCTTGCATTTCATGAGAGAATAAGTCACAATAAATGAATGTAGTGTCTGTTCTTATTGTACATGGGAAGAGATTGAGTTATTGTTCAGAGACCTCATCAATGCATTAACATTTTATTTATTTAAAAAGGGACAATGTGCATTAATAAACATTCAAAATAAATAAATAAAAGTAAATGTTAGCCAAAAGGTTAATGTTTTATTGGCAGTCCCTTTTTCCTGATGTTATTAGACAGGAAAAGAAAAGAAAGAGCGAGTGTTTGTTATTAAATTAATCATCAATGTAACGTTTGCTCATTTTATAACACCATTTATTCACATTCATACATAAAATTAATATAAAAACTAATTTTATACATATTCTCTTTAAAATTAGTTTTATTTAATATTCAGTTGTTAGGATTATTATAGTATTTTTTTTTTTAAACATTTAATCTAATTTTTTTTTTTACATATTTTCTTTAAAGATTAAACAAATTGTTTCATTTAATATTCAATTATTAACATATTATATTATAGTATTTTTAAATATTTTAATCTAATATTCTCTTTAAACAGTCATTTATTTAAATAAAAATTAAATAATGAAATATTTTATATTACAGCATGTTTAAAATATTTTACTCTTAATTTCATACAAATTCTCTTTAAAAATAAAAAATGATTTGTTTGATATTCAATTATTAGAATTAAATAATTTTATATTATAGTATTTTAAAAAATATTTTTAATCTAATTTCACTTTTTTTTTTTTTTTTTTTTAAATCGGTCATTAGAATTAAACATTTTTATATTATATTATTTTTAAAAATATTTGTAATGTAATTCCATACATATTCTCTTTGAAAATAAAAAGATTTATTAAATATTTAATTTTTAGAATTAAATAATTTTATATTATAGTATTTTTAAAAAATGTTTTTATCTAATTTCATACATATTCTATTTAAATATAAAAAGGTTTTATTTAATATTCAATTATTAGAATTAAAAGAATTTATATTATGTTTTAAATCTAATTTCATACAAATTCTGTTTAAAAATAAAAAACTTTTGTTTGATATTAAATTAGAATTAAATAATTTTATATTATAGTATTTTTAAAAATATTTTTAATCTAATTTCATACATATTTTTTTTAATTTGATATTTAGTTATTAGAATTAAACATTTTTATATTATAGTATTTTTAAAAATATTTGTAATCTAACTCCATACATATTCTCTTTGAAAATAAAAAGATTTATTAAATATTTAATTTTTACAATTAAATAATTTTATATTATAGCATTTTTTAAAATTGTATAATTTCATACATATTCTCTTTAAAAATGAAAAATATTTCGTTTGATATTCAGTTATTAGAATTAAATATTATAGTATTTTTTAAACACATTTTTACTCTAATGTATCTGTTTTTTTTCCCTGGCAGTATTCCGGTGTCTTCGTTCCCGTCGGACAGCGTGTACGAGGTGTCCGCCCCGGCGGTGGACGTCCAGAGCCACTCGGTGTTCAAGTGTCACGTTCAGACGGGTCGTGGTTGGGTCAGGACTCTGTGTCAGGAGGACGTGCTCATGTACCGCGAGTACATCAGAAACAGATACATGTGAACCCAGCCGCATTCGTTTGTGTGTAGAAGAAATTCACATACTTCTATTTCATTCGTCAGTCTTCAGTTTTACATCAAGCTGAAGAATACAGATAAATACAGTCTTATTTCATGGTAAAGAGCAACGGTTCTCCGTCTCGCTCAGTAAATTGACCATCGAAAATAATATCTGACATTCCTTTCCCTATAAAAAGCAACGCAAGAGCGTTTCTCCTTGATGAGACACGAGCAGTTAATCATTATAAAGCGATTCTAGTCCTGCGCTGATGTTTAAACAGGCGGACATTCGTCAGAAAGGGAAAGTTTGAACCTGTTGATCATGAAGAAAAACATCAACAAGTCGTTCATCTAATTATGTTGTGCCTGATGATGTTAATTTGATGTTTAAGGTTGCATATGTACATAATATAATAAAAGATCCTTAAGAGTTTAACAAAGGTGTTTCAGTTCTCTCTCTCTCTCTCTCTGCTGCGTCTCGTTTCTCCGTCCATGTGCCTCGTGAGTCTGAATCCAGTGCACAGTGTCTGCAGAAATCAGTCACATGGCAGCAGGTGGAAACTTACGAACACACACACACACACACACACACACACACACACACTCATGCATACTCACTCACTCGCTCACTGCTGATTACAGGTCTGATTAAAGCTCCATTCATTTCAGGACAGGAATAAAGTGAGACGTGGACAAAAATATTTAAAAATGTGAATTTTCTTTTTTTATCTCACTCGCTGAGGTTATTAAAAGTGAGAAGTAGACAAGGATTTAAAGTGCCCCTATTGTGCTTTTCCGGATATTCCCTTTCATGTAGTGAGCTGTTTGTGGATGTTAAAGGTCTGCAAAGATCAAGAGTTTTTCCTAAACGAATGAATCGATTGTGAAACGAGTCGTCAGTAATTCCAGTCTCACTTCCTGCTGAACCTACTTAGGTTTGTAACTAATTTGCATAAATACCAGTCTATGATCCTCATTGGCTGAACAGCGTCTCTTTGCCCCGCCCTCAATCACTGTAGTTGTATCTGAGACTGGAAGAGTTTGGTTCGTGTTGTTCATGTCGAGAAGACGCTGTTTTCTGCTGCCAAAGCAAATCCACTTTGATGAGATTGATACGGTAAAACCCACGCCATCGTTACTGTTCGTATCACTGTGTGTCAGATACTCAGATATGATAATGAGCGTTTGGTTTCTGACCAATCAGAGCAGAGCAGCTCTCAGAAAGGCGGGGCTTAGAGAGACTGAATTGTTTGTAGAAGTGTTTCAGACTCTTTCAGAAGAGAGCTGATGCTGTAGTGGATATTATGAGAAAATTAATGTTTTTTTTAATGTTAAACCTGTAGTAGGAGATTCTAAAACAAAATCAGAAACCTTTAAAATAGCATAATGGGGCACTTTTTATTACACCCCTTTTTACAAGATGTAATATAAGTCTCTGGTGTCCCCAGAAAGTGTCTGTGAAGTTTCAACTCAAAATGCCCCATGAATTTTTTATTATACCATGTTTTAAAAAAATGCGCTGATTTGGTGCGTGTACCTTTAAATGCAAATGAGCTCATGCTTCCCGCTCCCAAGCTCGCGATTCCAGTACACTGAGGCATAAACAATACAGGAGAAGCTCACGCAGCAAATATAACTCTCAAAATGGATCATTACAAACTGTTTGTGATGCAGCATATCAGATCATGTATGGCGTGTATTTTGTGGATGTTTGCTAACATGAGTTTGATAGCGTGCTGCACGGCTAACGTGGCTAAAGCTACACACTGTTGGAGAGACTCAATGAGAATGGAGATGCGTTTATGAATTATACAGACTGCAAGCGTTTTCTGGTTAAAAATGAAAATAACGACATGGCTCTGGTCTCCGTGAATACAGTAAGAAACAATGGTAACTTTAGCCACATTTAACAGTACGTTAGCAACGTGCTAACAAAACACATTAGCTTTCATGTAGCTTTAGTAATCCTGAAGACATTCAATTGCGTTTGTCGGTGGAAACCAAGCGGCAACCTCCCGCGGTCTCTCTTGAAGCCAACATGGAAGTGACTTAAACTGCAATTCATCGACTGGCCGCTAGGGACAGGCTACTCTCCCCCATGTTAAAATGCCCAACTTTACAGCAGAAAAAACATGTTTACAGTCTGGTACAAAAAGTGGGGGTGAATTTTTTTTATAACTCATCTGTTTAAATTATATTAAGCCTTAAAGTTCTGCATAATTAAGGGCGTGGCCACTTGAGTGACAGGTGGATTGCCGCTGCTGTCACTACTAGCCGTTTGTCTGCTGTCTGTTAGCCGTCACGTCACCTCAGCTAATTCCAGCGGCTGTGCACACGTGCAGAAGATAAACAGAACACACGTTGTTGGATCATCTTGGCATTGGCTAAAAGTTTTGTTCGTCAGATTTACTACAATGTCAATGGCTGGAGAATATGCCTCTCAAGACACCACAAAATCCAACAGCACTGCTTGGATATTATAGCTAAAACTGCTGCACTATTTTGAAAAATTATACTTTGGACGTGGACTTGTGAGAGTCTAATGTATACGATCATATACAGTACTTATACAACATAAACGCTGATCAGATTGCATAATTTCTTGAAGAATGATGATGGAGAGCAGATCGTTCAGAAGAAATGTGATGCAAGCAATGGACAATATATCAATATTTCATGGATTTAATGCTTTTGTGGACAAAATATTTTTTTAATGGACAAGTGTGATGGATTGGATTCATCTCATGATCGCTATTTCATTACAAAGGTATGAAGTCTCGTTTTGATTTTGCGTGTTGTCATTTGCACACCCGACACAGATTACAATATTACTGGTTCTGGAGCATTTATATCATAAAACAGACACTGTAGATTGACATTAAACCTTTAGAACTTTCAAATGATGTTTAATTTATCATCTTTATTAATATTTAAGATAGATAGATAGCTCCTTAGCCTGAGCTAACTTGGTCATGTCGAGCTAGGCGGGCGTGGTTTCAGCAACCAGCACCTCAGCTCCACCCATGTTCCGCCTCTTTGCCCATTTTCAGTTATCTGGGAGTGACGCGCTGCCAAGATGGCGACGGCCCACTTTAGGCTTCAAAAATGCTCTTCAGAAACCTACAGGTTACATTATGGACACTATGTCCATATATACAGTCTATGGTGGAAACATACAGATTAAGGGGTGGTAATATTATAATAAGATCCCCTTCCTATGTCACAAGGGGAGCAAAATCGGAGTGGCTCGTTGTTTCACATGCTTGCAGAGAAAGGCTTACCAAAACAAAGTTACTGGGTTGTTCTTTTTCACGTTTTCTGGGTTGGTAGATGCACCGGGACACGATTATAGCACTTAAACACGGAAAAAGATTTTCATGATATGTCTCCTTTAAGACAAGATACTAAACATCGTTTTTCATGCACTGGTCAATTTTGAGATTTTCGTAATGTCTTTTCTATTTGTGCGATTTCAATTTCAATACATAGACTATATTGCCTAAAGTTTTGGGACGCCTGCCTTTACGTGCACATGAACTTTAATGACATCCCATTCTTAATCCGTAGGGTTTAATATGGAGTTGGCCCACCCTTTGCAGATATAACAGCTTCAACTCTTCTGGGAAGGCTTTCCACAAGGTTTAGGAGTGTGTTTATGGGAATTTTTGACCATTCTTCTAGAAGCGCATTTGTGAGGTCAGGCAGTGATGTTGGCAAGAAGGCCTGGCTCACAGTCTCCGCTCTAATTCATCCCAAAGGTGTTCTATCGGGTTGAGGTCAGGACTCTGTGCAGGCCAGTCAAGTTCCTCCACACCAAACTCGCTCATCCATGTCTTTATGGACCTTGCTTTGTGCACTGGTGCGCAGTCATGTTGGAACAGGAAGGGGCCATCCCCAAACTGTTCCCACAAAGTTGGGAGCATGAAATTGTCTTGTTATGCTGAAGCATTAAGAGTTCCTTTCACTGGAACTAAGGGTCCAAGCCCAACCCCTGAAAAACAACCCCACACTATAATCCCCCTCCACCAAACTTTACACTTGGCACAATGCAGTCAGGCAAGTACCATTCTCCTGGCAACCACCAAACCCAGACTCGTCCATGGGATTGCCAGACAGAGAAGCGTGATTGGTCACTCCAGAGAACACGTCTCCACTGCTCTAGAGTCCAGTGGCGGCGTGCTTTACACCACTGCATCCGATGCTTTGCATTGTACTTGGTGATGTAAGGCTTGGATGCAGCTGCTCGGCCATGGAAACACATTCCATGAAGCTCTCTACGCACTGTTCTTGAGCTAATCTGAAGGCCACATGAAGTTTGGAGGTCTGTAGCTATTGACTCTGCAGAAAGTTGGTGACTTCTGCGCACTGTGTGTCTTAGCATGCGCTGACCCCGCTCTGTGATTTTACGTGGCCTACCACTTCGTGGCTGAGTTGCTGTTGTTCCCAATTGCTTCCACTTTGTTATGACACCACTAACAGTTGACCGTGGAATATTTAGTAGTGAGGAAATTTTACAAATGGACTTATTGCACAGGTGGCAACCTATCACGGTACCACGTTTGAATTCACTGAGCTCCTGAGAGCGACCCATTCTTTCACAAATGTTTGTAGAAGCAGTCTGCATGCCTAGTGCTTGATTTTATACACATGTGGCCATGGAAGTGATTGAAACACCTGAATTCAATGATTCGGAGGGGTGTCCCAATACTTTTGGCAATATAGTGTATCTTTAAAGGCCGTGGGGTTTTTTTTCCAGTCAGAAGTCTATGGAAGCTTGTTTCTGCCACAGAATAAAAGGTAATTGCGTCTTTATATTTCACAATTCTTGACTTTTTCTTGCGATTCTGAGTTATAACTCGCAATTCTCACTTTTTCTCAGAATTGTGAGATATAAACTTGCAATTAAAAAAGGTAATTGCTACTTTTTATTTCACAGTTCAGACTTTTTTCCTCTCAATTGTGCGTTTACTGTATATCTCACAATTCACAATTTGAGAATTGCATAATTTTTATTCCTAAAAACGTGTTTTCTGGCTGTTGACAGTATTTTCTGATTTATGGAGTGATAAAAAGACCTTTAACTCTTAATACATCAACAGGAGTTTTGAAACTGGCTTTATCTGGTGTCCAGAAGTGTATGCAAATTAGTACATAATTAATGAGATAACGTATCATTTAAACAGCGTTTCAGAAAACTTGTAATACTAAACAATCGTCTTATTGTTCAGTGATTAATCAACTGGGGAAGCATGATGAGATCTGCCTTCAAAACTGACTGTGAAAGACCTGATAGGAACCGAATCATGAATATTTCTTCATATAAAGCAGTTTTTGTTTTCATTTGATTGTGTTTGATCAGACATTTGAACATGAATTATTATTGGTGTGTTATTGTAAGGATCAGGTGTTTGTGTATAATTCACTTCATTCAGTCTTTCTCTCCCTCCTCTTTCTCTGTTTACATTGCTCTAATCGCTCGTATTTTTCAGCAGAGAGTAAATGCATGTAGCTGCGCTGGTTACTAGGATACAGAGAGAAGGATAGATGGAGAGATACAGAGAGAGAGAAGAGCTTCACTGCAGGCAGAAACTATAGTGACAGACATCATGACTCTGGTATTAATATTAATATTATTATTATTATTATCAAATAGGATTATACTAATGTTCTTCGGTGCATGTAAGTCTAGTTTTAGCCTCAAACTTAGAAACTTTCAGATCTCTCTTTGATTAAAACGCAACCAGAATCTTTAGTTATGATCATCATGTGTATAATCTCTCTCTCTCTCTGAGCGTCCTGTAAATTGCCTGACAGCAGATGAAGACGGACACTGAGGGAGCTTTAGAAAGGCACACGGCTGCTGTGATCATTCAGATGTTCACTGTGAATATTTGACTGTGAACAGAACATTCACCTCATGAGCTCCATTACACAGACTGTTTCTTCAGGCTTCTCTGGATGGGAATGTTTCTGTCACCTTTCCTTGAACATGTTCTCCTTTGCTCAGAAGTTGTGTGAATGTAATATCTGTGCTTTTAAATCTTGTACTGTGGCTGTACTATGGTACACTGATTGTATCAGATTAAAAAATGCTGGATTAAAAACAACCCAAGATGGGTTGAAAATGGACAATCCCAGCGGTTGGGTTGTTTTGACCCAGTAGTTGGGTTAAATGTTTGCCCAACCTGCTGGTCAGTTTTATTAAACTCAACTATTGTTTAAAAATCACTATATGTCTGGCTTAAAATGAACCCAAAGTATGTTGGAAATTAAAAATCAGACACATTATTACTAGAGGCAACAATAATATTACAAATGTGAACATTTATTAATAAGCAATTTTTTTTACTTTTTAATAAATGTTCATTTATTAAACATATTAATACATTTTAATTTCCAACCTATTTTGGGTTCACCTATTTTGAGCAAGTAATACACTAATTTCCAAACAATAGTTGAGTTAAATAAAACTTCCCAGCATGTTGTGCAAACATTTAACCCAACCAACCCAATTTTCAACCCAACTTGAGTTGTGTAGGACGAACATATTTCAAATGCAAATGTACCCTATTCACTTAATGAATTGGGATAAAAATAACCCAATATAGTGACCCAATATGTGTAACCCAATGGTTGGGTTCATAAAACGAAGGATATAGGTTGGTGAAATATGGGCCTACAATGAGCTGCAATAATTTTTAGATGG
The DNA here is from genome assembly GCF_019924925.1 of Ctenopharyngodon idella. Taxonomy (NCBI): domain Eukaryota; kingdom Metazoa; phylum Chordata; class Actinopteri; order Cypriniformes; family Xenocyprididae; genus Ctenopharyngodon; species Ctenopharyngodon idella. The sequence goes on along the minus strand of NC_067239.1, from coordinate 33,182,701 downwards.
ATTTTAGCTGATTAATTTCATTGATTGTTCTGTATGTCGCAGTGTCAGTAGATTAAGCTTTGTCTTCATCTTTTTCAATGCAAACTACTGCCAATTTAAAACCATGTACTAATAACAACCCAATTTGGGTTGTTTGTTTTCAACCCAAGGGCTGGGTAAATATAGGACAGAGCACATGGTGGGTTAATTTTACCCAGTTGTTTATTTAACCCAGCATAATGGGTTGTACTAGCTTATTTTATTTTATTTACTTCATACATGAATTAATGTTTATGGATTAACTTTTTTTTTAAATACTCCACACAACCACTGGTTTGCATGATAATTCCTTTATTTTCCATCGTATTTTATAGTAAAGCATATTTTATATAATTTTTTAATACATATTGCCTACATTTAAGCTTGTTTAACAAATATTAGAAGTAAAAATGAAACATTTTTATTAGTAATTCAAGTGTAATCGATCAGTCTCTGTTGTCTGTTTCCACCGTAACGGCGCTGGATCTCGTGCCGGAGATGACTCGCGTTCGGCGGGGGAACTGATAACTTCAGGCCGCCGCCTGCGTTTCACTCGTAGCCGAAAAATGCTGTGACTGACTCCATAACCTGTCCATAACCAATCACCATACAGTTCTGAGAACATATTTTAACATCCTATGTATTTATATTCTGGTTATTTTTTAATAAAATGATAACATTTTATGCAAGGCCTCAGGCATTTCCATCACGCGAAAAGACCGATGCAACACTCGTTTAGGTGACTCACATCACGCCCCTGTATGTTGCTTTGCATAAAATTAAACGATATACAGAACAATAACGAATTTTTAGATAAAATAATTATTACGTCTAACCCAGGATCTGGGTAACGCAAAAACTACCCAAACGCTGGGTTGTTACGTCTGACCCAGGATCAGGGTAACGCAAAAACTACCCAAACGCTGGGTTGTTACGTCCGACCCAGGATCAGGGTAACGCAAAAACTACCCAAATGCTGGGTCCTTACGTCCGACCCAGGATCAGGGTAACGCAAAAACTACCCAAACGCTGGGTCGTTACGTCTGACCCAGGATCAGGGTAACGCAAAAACTACCCAAACGCTGGGTCGTTACGTCTGACCCAGGATCAGGGTAACGCAAAAACTACCCAAACGCTGGGTCCTTACGTCCGACCCAGGATCAGGGTAACGCAAAAACTACCCAAACGCTGGGTCGTTATGTCTGACCCAGGATCAGGGTAACGCAAAAACTACCCAAACGCTGGGTTGTTACGTCTGACCCAGGATCAGGGTAACGCAAAAACTACCCAAACGCTGGGTCGTTACGTCCGACCCAGGATCAGGGTAACGCAAAAACTACCCAAACACTGGGTCCTTACGTCCGACCCAGGATCAGGGTAACACAAAAACTACCCAAACGCTGGGTCGTTATGTCTGACCCAGGATCAGGGTAACGCAAAAACTACCCAAACGCTGGGTTGTTACGTCTGACCCAGGATCAGGGTAACGCAAAAACTACCCAAACGCCGGGTCGTTACGTCCGACCCAGGATCAGGGTAACGCAAAAACTACCCAAACGCTGGGTCGTTACGTCTGACCCAGGAGCTGGGTTACACAAAAACTACCCAAACACCAGGTTGTTATGTCCCAAACGACCCAAACACTGGAAAAACAACCCAAAAAATGCAGGACTTGTGTAGAAAAAATAACCCAAGATTTTTTTAGCGTGTATAGTACTGACAGCATGCACCTGTGAGCAGTATGCATTCAAGCATTGTTGTGAATAATGTTAAACAAAGTTTCCTTGATTGAATGCAAACAGATTTAGTGTCAAATACAGTATTTTGTCAATGCATTATAACAGAAAGTGTCACGTGCACGCGCTCAGTATGTTGCATTGGATCAAACATGATATGTTATTATCTTATGCACATCAGAACTTGCGATCATATCGCTGATGTTGTTCGCTGAATGATGTTCGGTCTCGCGCAGAGGAAAGTCGGCGGCGCGCTGACGTCACCAGGGTTTATTAGCGCCGCGCGGAGCCGCAGACGCCAGTCAGTCCCTCTCCACTCCCGCATGGATCCAGGACTCATGTCTGGAAATCCCAACCGGAGTAAAGGATTCACCTGAAGAAGAACACGCGAGCGGTCTGCAGAAGAAAGCCTTTCCGTCTCTGTTTTCCTCCATGTGAAGGAAAAGGTATGACAACCGACTGCGTGTTTTTCCCGATTATAAACTCAGATGAGATGCTGCATTTGAAGTGCAAGTTTTGAGTGTTTGTGCACAAACAAAGCGAATTATTTTGTCATTTTTGCTGAAGCGAAGTTCTTATTTTCAGCACTACGGAGAGCAGCAGTGAGAAGCTCGAGCGCCACTTATCAAGCATATGTTTGTTTTTGATTATGCAAACCTTTCCGAATGTTAAATTGGATTTTAAATGATGAGATTTTACTTCTTAGTATGGTTGTATGTGTTAGTCTACGTGCGATATCGACCAAATAGACTTTTGTCCACATGCAATCATGGAGTGGCGACTATTTCTTTCAAAAGAAGTTTATGCACAAACAAACGTTTTGTAATTTTTTCCGTGAGTAAAAGTGGGTTTTTGGATCCACAGTTTGGAGCGATTTTCAATGGTTAAATACCCTAGAGATGAGTTTGTGTTTGTTTAGCTCTCCTGCCAAATTGATTGTGATTTTTAAGTACGCTTAATATGGTTTTACGCGTTAATTTATACAAGAAGTCCCCTAGAGAAACGTCACTTCTGCCCACGTAGTGCTTTCTATTTCTTTTTCGTTCATGCATATTTGCATATTATGTACTGAACTAAGAGCTTATGTCTTTTAAAAGCTGTTTCTGCTCAGATAAAACGCTTTATTTCGCCTTGTGCATGAGGAAAACGCATCGTTCTTGAGCAGCTCCAATTGATTTTCAATGGATTTCTTCATGCAAAAGATACTATGAAACGTCTTAATGTGTTGTGGTGAAGTGTTAAATGCAGAGTTTGTATGTTTGCCCACATTAACTGAATGCAAAAAGTAAGAATATCATTGCATAAGTCATTATTGAGTGGGTTATTTAGAATCTCTACATGCCATTTATCTGATGCATTTTTTTCTGAACTAAGAGCTTATAATGTTTAAAAGATGTTTATTCTCAAATAAACTGCTTTATTTTGGCTTGCGCATGAAGAAAATGCTCATTCTAAGATTCAGCGCCAAATTGTAATGGCCAAGGTTTCTTCATGCAAATGATACACTGAAGTCTCTACATGTCATTTATAGAGTTAGTTGATGGATTTGTCTAAACTAAAATGTAATGTTTAAAAGATTGAATAAAACCCTTTATTTTAGCATATGCATGAAGAAAATGCTTGTTGTAAGATTCAGCACCATGGACAGCTCCAATTGGTTTTCAGAGATTTCTTCATGCACATGAATTAGTGGAGTCTCTACATGACATTTATAGATTTTACTTGATGCATTTCCCAAACTATAAGAGTTTATGATGTTTAAAAGATGTTTATGCTCCAATAAAATAATTTATTTTGCCTTATGCATGAGGAAAATGCTTATTCTGTGATTCAGCTCCAATTGATTTTCATGCAAATGATACACTTATCATTTATAGAGTTAGTTGATGAATTTTTCTAAACTAAGAAATTTAAAAGATGTTTATCCTTGAATAAAACTCTTTATTTCAGCTTATGCATGAAGAAAATGCTCATTCTTAGATTCAGCACCAATTTTTATTTGCCAAGAATTGCAGAGATTTCTTCATGCAAATGATACACTGAAGTCTCTACGTCATTTATAGTTGATGAATTTTTCTAAACTAAGAAATTTAAAAGATGTTTATCCTCAAATAAAACTCTTTATTTCAGCTTATGCATGAATAAAATGCTTGTTCTGAGATTCAGCACCAACTGATTTTCAAAGATTTCTTCTTGCACATGATTTAGTGGAGTCTCTACATGACATTTATAGATGTACTTGATGCATTTCCCAAACTATAAGAGCTTATGATGTTTAAAAGATGTTTATGCTCAAATAAAATAATGTATTTTGCCTTGTGCATGAGGAAAACACAACTGACTCCAATTGACTTTCATGCAAATTATATTTTGTGTCCAGGTTGAGAGATGAACGAGAGCGGAGCGCTCAATGAGAGCGCTGCGGGTCTGCCGTCGTCCTCATGGCTGGAAGCCGAAGCCTTCGATGGCAACCGCAGCCTGGCGCTCTCATCGGCGGCCCTGGATTTCCACGTGAACCCGTGGGACATCATGCTGTGCCTGTCGGGGACGGTGATCGCCTGCGAGAACGCCATCGTGGTGGCCATCATCTTCTACTCGCCAACGCTGCGTAACCCCATGTTCGTCCTGATCGGCAGCCTCGCCACCGCTGACCTCCTGGCCGGCATGGGATTAATCCTGAACTTTGCGTTCCAGTATCTGGTCTCGTCCGAGACCATCAGCCTTATCACGGTGGGATTCCTGGTGGCTTCCTTCACAGCGTCCATCAGCAGCCTGCTGGCCATCACGGTCGACCGCTATCTGTCACTGTACAACGCCTTGACGTACTTCTCCGAGAAGACGCTGCATTACGTGCACCTGATGCTGGTGGGAACGTGGGGTGCGTCGCTCGCCCTGGGACTGCTGCCCATTTTGGGCTGGAACTGCTTGGACGACGCGTCCACCTGCAGCATCGTGCGTCCGCTCAAGCGCACCAACCTCACCCTGCTGGCCGCGTCCTTCTTCGTCATCTTCGCCCTCATGCTCAGCCTGTACTTCAAGATCTGCAAAATAGTTTGTCGGCACGCGCACCAGATCGCGCTGCAGCAGCACTTCTTCACCACCTCGCACTACGTGGCCACCAAGAAGGGCGTCTCCACGCTCGCCATCATCCTGGGCACGTTCGGCGCCAGCTGGCTGCCGTTCGCCATTTACTGTCTGGTCGGGGAGCGCGAGTATCCGCAGGTGTACACGTACGCCACGCTGCTCCCCGCCACGTACAACTCCATGATCAACCCCATCATCTACGCCTACCGCAACCCCGAGATCCAGCGCTCCATTTACATGCTCTTCTGCGGCTGCTTTCAGAGCAACGGCTCGTACCGCTCCAGATCGCCCAGCGAGGTGTAGATCTTTGCTTTTCAACCCTGGAACAGTTTATCCAACCTTTAGACAACATTTTTTTTGTTGCTGTTGAGCATCATATTTGATACATCAGGCTTTTATGGCTAATATAGTCTGATATAGTGAGAGAAACAAACGCTAGAGGGCCAAACTTCAGTTTATATGCTCAAAAATAAAGGTAATGCAAATCAATGAGATCTTTATTAATATAAATATCTCCCAATAATGTGATTTTTAAATTCTTAGTTTATGATCAAAGCTCTGTAGTTTTAAAACATATAATGCAATGCAATACAATGATGATTGAGAGATGAACAAATAAACCTTCCTCAAAAGCCTGATGATCATATTTGATACTCATGATTTTTCTACTGAACGATGTCTGGATAATCAAGTAAACCGAAGTTGAAATATTACTAACAATATCAAAGTTATTCTTACGTTTACTTGATAAAAATCAGTGCAGATTTGACAGCAGAAAGACACGTGAAGCGGAGGACGTTTGTACAGTTATACTAAAAGACTTTTACTGGATAAAACAGTCTAAACTATCAATCAGACAACAGAAGGACTGGAGGAGATTGCCTGCATCATTTAGAGGCCTTAGAAATCCACGTGTCACATACAATACAGTAGGATTTATAGGGTTAAACACTCTCGTTCATGTGCATAAGTATAAATATGGCGCTCAAAGTGTCTGTTGTTCAATTGCACTTTACTGAGACCAGGACGTCTCGACACGCTGTGAACAAGCAACAACCCGCATCGAGAATGTATATTTATATTATTTATAAGCCACATGTTGCACTTTACTGTACAAATCTAGATGCCAAAGCAGTATTGCGTAGGCCTACGTGTTTTACTCATGTGATGGGTTTTCTATTTTGTAATGTTGTCCATGAATGTACATTTTATACAAAACAGTGAACACAAAATAAAACATGAAAAGCTCAAGAAAAATGGACTGTTTTTTTTATTGCTTTGTCGGGTCAAAGTGTGTGAGGAACTAAAGTAATAATGCAAAGGACAGTCCAACTAAAAATGATCATTCTGTCATCATTTACTCATTCATGTCGTTCCAAGCCCAAGATATTTTGAGATGTAATGAAAGATGTAATGAAAATCAATGTTGTTTGGTTCCCAACGTTCTTCAAAACATCATCTTTTGTGTCCTTCAAAAGAAAGAAAATTTTGCAGTGACATGAAGGTGAGCAAATAAAGACATAATGGTAATTTTTGTCTAAACTCTCCCTTTGTGAAAATGTTCTGTACATTAATAGTACTGTGTATTATATTTATATTTCTGTATATTAATGCCAACACACTTAAAGATACACTATGTAACGTTTTTTGTTCAAAATTAACAATTTGAATAAGTCAAAACATTATCAATCCTTCTTCCAAAACATGTTTTTGTCCTACCCTGATTCACTGTGGTAAGTGTTTATATTTTAGACCCGATGGGATGGTTTTGGCAGGAAATTGCGTACATATGTCACTCGCCCGTGCATGTCTCATATCCATAAATAGAGAAAAGTTGCTGTCTGGTGTGGGAGTTTCAGAGGTTAGTTGTCACCAAGTGAGAAAGATCGACATGGAGCAGCTAAACCTCCAACCTCCAGGGAATCTCCTGTTTTAAACAAACGCCAAACAAAAGAGAGTCTGCTGGCGAAAACAGAACGCGACAGAGCTCGTGATAAAACATCGGCTTGGCTTTTCAGAGATGGTGAGAACTGAAATTTAGTAAAAGCGATGCGGAGATGATGGTGTTTTTATTACTCAACAGGTATTTTATGTAAGGGATAACATAGCTTGGGTCCTGATCACCCTGTTAGGGTTTATTTTGCAATAACAACTGGCTGGATGTACGGTATCTCACAAAAGTGAGTACACCCCTCACATTTCAGCAATTATTTTAGTATATCTTCTCAAGGGACAATGCTATAGAAATGATACTTGTATATATTTTAGAGTAATCAATGTGCTGCTTGTATAGCAGTACAGATTTACTGTCCTCTGAAAATTATTCCATTATTGTCAAAAACTGGCAACAAAAGTGAGTACACACTAAGTGATAACAGCTCTACATTTTTTAACCATGCAAAGCCACATGTCCTATTCATCATGTTCATGTTTTTGTCTGCTTGACAGGACCATACAAATGTGTGGATCTTGCATTAGAGCAGTTAAAATCTGATGCTTTGAGTACATTCCTCTCATACTGATCACTGGATGTTCAACATGGCACCTCATGGCAAAGAACCCTCTGATGATTCGAGTATTAGAATTATTGCTCTCCACAAAGATGGCCTAGGCTGTAAGAAGATCGGAAACACCCTGAAACTGAGTTACAGTACAGTGGCCAGGGTCATACAGAGGTTTTCCAAGACTTGGAGCAGGCCAAAGAAGTTGAGTCCTCGTGCTGTGCGTCAGGTGCAAAAGCTGGCTTCAAAAAAACAGATGCATGAGTGCTGCCAGCATTGCTTTAGAGGTTGCGGAAGGTCAGCTTGTCAGTGCTCAGACCATACGCCGAACACTGCAACAAGTCTGTTTGAATGGCCGTCATCCCAGACGGAAGCTGGCTCACAAGAAAGCCCGCAAACAGTTTGCTGAAGACAACCTGTCCAAGAGCATGAATTACTGGAACCATGTCCTGTGGTCTGATGAGACTAAGATAAACTTGTCTGGCTCAGATGGTGTCCAGCATGTGTGGCGACGCCCTGGTGAGGAGTACCGAGAAAATTGTGTCTTGCCTACAGTCAAGCATGGTGGTGGTAGCATCATGGTCTGAGGCTGCATGAGTGCTGCTGGGACTGGGGAGCTGCGCTTCATTGAGGGAAACATGGATTACAACATGTACAGGTGCTGGTCATATAATTAGAATATCATCAAAAAGTTGATTTATTTCACTAATTCCATTCAAAAAGTGAAACTTGTATATTATATTCATTCATTACACACAGACTGATATATTTCAAATGTTTATTTCTTTTAATTTTGATGATTATAACTGACAACTAAGGAAAATCCCAAATTCAGTATCTCAGAAAATTAGAATATTACTTAAGACCAATACAAAGAAAGGATTTTTAGAAATCTTGGCCAACTGAAAAGTATGAACATGAAAAGTATGAGCATGTACAGCACTCAATACTTAGTTGGGGCTCCTTTTGCCTGAATTACTGCAGCAATGCGGCGTGGCATGGAGTCGATCAGTCTGTGGCACTGCTCAGGTGTTATAAGAGCCCAGGTTGCTCTGATAGTGGCCTTCAGCTCTTCTGCATTGTTGGGTCTGGCATATCGCATCTTCCTCTTCACAATACCCCATAGATTTTCTATGGGGTTAAGGTCAGGCGAGTTTGCTGGCCAATTAAGGACAGGGATACCATGGTCCTTAAACCAGGTACTGGTAGCTTTGGCACTGTGTGCAGGTGCCAAGTCCTGTTGGAAAATGAAATCTGCATCTCCATAAAGTTGGTCAGCAGCAGGAAGCATGAAGTGCTCTAAAACTTCCTGGTATATGGCTGCGTTGACCTTGGACCTCAGAAAACACAGTGGACCAACACCAGCAGATGACATGGCACCCCAAACCATCACTGACTGTGGAAACTTTACACTGGACCTCAAGCAACGTGGATTGTGTGCCTCTCCTCTCTTCCTTCAGACTCTGGGATCCTGATTTCCAAAGGAAATGCAAAATTTACTTTCATCAGAGAACATAACTTTGGACCACTCAGCAGCAGTCCAGTCCTTTTTGTCTTTAGCCCAGGCGAGACATTTCTGACACTGTCTGTTGTTCAAGAGTGGCTTGACACAAGGAGTGCGACAGCTGAAACCCAGGTCTTGCATACGTCTGTGCGTAGTGGTTCTTGAAGCACTGACTCCAGCTGCAGTCCACTCTTTGTGAATCTCCCCCACATTTTTGAATGGGTTTTGTTTCACAATCCTCTCCAGGGTGCGGTTATCCCTAGCCACTTTTTTCTACCACATCTTTTCCTTCCCTTCGCCTCTCTATTAATGTGCTTGGACACAGAGCTCTGTGAACAGCCAGCCTCTTTTGCAATGACCTTTTGTGTCTTGCCCTCCTTGTGCAAGGTGTCAATGGTCGTCTTTTAGACAACTGTCAAGTCAGCAGTCTTCCCCATGATTGTGTAGCCTACAGAACTAGACTGAGAGACCATTTAAAGGCCTTTGCAGGTGTTTTGAGTGAATTAGCTGATTAGAGTGTGGCACCAGGTGTCTTCAATATTGAACCTTTTCACAATATTCTAATTTTCTGAGATACTGAATTTGGGATTTTCCTTAGTTGTCAGTTATAATCATCAAAATTAAAAGAAATAAACATTTGAAATATATCAGTCTGTATGTAATGAATGAATATAATATACAAGTTTCACTTTTTGAATGGAATTAGTGAAATAAATCAACTTTTTGATGATATTCTAATTATATGACCAGCACCTGTACTGTGACATTCTGAAGCAGAACTTGATGCCATTCCTTCAGAAACTGGGCTGAGCGGCATGATAATGACCCCAAACACACCGCCAAGATGACAACTGCCTTGCTGAGGAAGCTGAAGGTGATGGAGTGACCAAGAATGTCTCCATACCTGAACCCTATTGAGCACCTGTGGGGCATCCTCAAGCAGAAGGTGGAGAAGCGCCATGTGTCTATCCAGCAGCTCCGTGATGTCATTATGGAGAAGTGGAAGAGGATCCCAGCAACAAACTGTGCAGCTCTGGTGAACTCCATGCCCAGGAGGATTACGGCAGTGCTAAATAACAATGGTGCTCACACAAAATATTAACACTTTGGACACAGTTTTGACATGTTCACTTAGGGTGTACTCACTTTTGTTGCCAGTTATTTAGACAATAATGGCTGTATGTTGAGTTATTTTCAGAGGACAGTAAATCTGAACTATTATACAAGCAGCACATTGACTACTCTAAAGTATATCCAATTTTTATTTCTATAGTATTGTCGCTTGAGAATATATAATAAAATGGTTGCTGAAATGTGAGGGGTGTACTCACTTTTGTGAGATACTGTACATTATCCCACTTATTACAAGGCTACTTGCCACATAAGTAAATAACTGGACATTAAATATTGGTCTGAGTCGAAATATTTTATTAGCTCTTCTGCGGAGAGAGCAGTTGCTAGCGCGGCAAGTTCAAACTATGGACATTTAAGAGATAAGGTACAGTCATATCACATATTACATGGCAATTCGCTATATAAATGAATATGAAGATAAGAGATATTGATCTGAGATGAAACTGATTTAAAATTGTACCTGTTTGTTATCTTATAATCCATTACAGTGAACAAAACAATAGTCGCAAAATGGCGGCAGCTGCGTATGAAACACGAGAGAGCGAGTCCGCGATACCGGATGACATAATTAAATAACTGTACACAAAATATTGATTTTATTTGCTCACCAAACGCAAAACTTACACGAGGAAAAAACGTTTCTATAGCGCTGCAGACTTCAGTTACCCGGATGATCTTGTGTTATCTGTTTTTACCGCTGGATGACGAGATTGACCAATCAGAATCAAATATTCCACAGATCCACGTAATAATAAACAGAAACTGACATATGTAGCTCTCTAACAGTTCCGTGTAAAGCATTATCTATTACGAAGGCTTATATTCATCCACACAGTCACGCAAAATGCATGCAGTTTAAACTAAAATCATATTTTCCCCTCAATAACTGTTGTTTCTATTAAAGAACATAGTTTGTGGGTAATTCATTCACCTATTTTGACACTCCCTGTTAAGTATTATTATAGTTTTGATCATATTATATTACATGTTGCCTATATATAGGGGGCCTTTGAATGTTGTGTTAAACAGTGGAGGCTTTTGAGTCATAAAATGTGCCATCTGTAATAATTGGTTAAACTGTAAAGTCACAGAATATCTTGTGGTTTGTGTCGTCACTATCAGCACCTGCTGTGTTCGATGATTAATGATGCTCGTCCGACAGTCATGAATATTTCCTCCTTCAGCACTAATGAAGTTCCTGCTGGACGAGGCGCATCTGTGCTCATATAGATTCATTCGTTCAGATGCAGGTGGAGCAGGTACTGGACGTCCCTGTAACATCTCATTAAATCCTTCTGCTCAGTGGTTTATGGTTCTTTTAAGTTCACACTATCTAGACTAACAGATTTGAAAACAGTTTTCAATCTTTCACATGCCACAGACCTCTATATATGATCAACCTTTTGCAAGGGACCCCCATCCTAAAATTTAACATTACATTTTTTTCTACTCACTATAGTACTGTAATTTAATGTATTTATTTATTTATATTAATGATTTATTTATTTAGTTTAATCTTGTTTTTATTTATGTTTTATATTTTTCCACAGAAAAGTGCTCTACATCTGTGTATCTTTAGGCTGGTCATTCTTTCTCCACTGACGGCCATTTTAAAAGTAGTCATGTATTCTGACAAAATACAATTTTTGCAGATATTTCATTATGTTACTGTAGGTATGTTTGTTTTTTGATTGAAAGCTCTTAAAAGTGTGAAATAGATTATGTATACTGCAGCTGTGTTGGAAATCGCCCCCTATATATGATTGGCTCAAAAAAATGATTGTGTAAGAAATGAGCTTTAAAAAATTAGCAGAGAAAAGTCTGTTGTTTCACCAAAAGATTAAAAATTACCAGGTCGAAATGTAAAAATAAAATAAAATAGTGAAGTAAAGTAATATAGCTGCAAGCAGCAATCAAGCTGAATAAGGGCAGAAAAGGAAATATTTGTGGACATCTGTGATCATGAGGTTAGGATAAAGCTGTTTAAATTACATCAATTAAAGCACTTAAAACATAATATCATAGTTTATAACTTCTGAGCAATAGGTGGCGCTGTGACGAAACTCTGCATGCACCCTCAAGTCATGCCTGTGATGACATGTACCAAGTTTCGTGTCAATACACAAAACTTTGGCAAAGATACAACCGCATATCCATTTTGTCGTGCTCGCAGTCAAATTTGTTGACGCAGTATAAAACAACGATTGGGTCTATCAGAAATTTTTTAATAGCTTTTTGTCTGTAGATGCTACAAACCAAATTTCGTACAAATCGGACAAATGTAGGAGGAGTTCGAAAAAGCAGGTTTGGAATAAAATTCAATATGGCGGACAGTAAGTATTGTAGAGTACGGCAAATATGGTATTGTACGACTCAACATAAGCCAACAAATCTAATGATGTAAGTTAAATGAAAATGTTGCATTTTTCATATGTTATAAGCATTTTCATAAATTTCATTATATCTCTTGACCACTTGGGGGCGCTGACCTAAAACTTTACAGGTCTTCTCAGAACATGGCCTCGATGAATCATACCAAGTTTCGTAACGATACGTTCATGTGTTCGTAAAACACAGCATTTTATGACAAAATTCAAAATGGCTGACGCCCAAAATGGCCGACCAAAGATCAACTCGGCATGCCTCAAGGAATCTGAAAAGACCATTCTCATGATTTTAGGACAAGGCATTCAAAAGTTTTAAGCAAAAATAGCCATTTTTCCTATCTCGTCACCAGTAGGTGGCGCTGTGATGATACTGTGCATGTACCCTCAAGTCATGCCTGTAATGACATATACTAAGTTTGTTGTCAATACATCAAATCATTGCAAAGATACAGCATCAAATCCATTTCTGCGTGCACGCCGTCAAATTCATTCATGCGCTATACGAGAACAGATTGGCCGATCAAAAATCTTTTAATAACTTTTTTGCCTGGAGTGTGAGTAGATGCTACACACCAAATTTCGTGCAAATTGGAGAAATGCTTTAGGAGGAGTTTGAAAAAGTAGGTTTTTCGGAAAATTCAAAATGGCAGAAAAAATTTAATGACGTCATAGGGTGCATTCGAATCAACATGAGCCATGGAACCAGAGGAAAAAAAGAATTTTGTTTCTAGCATAAATCTTTGAACTGTTGGTGGCGCTAGAGGGTTTGAGATAGAGACTCCAAATTTGCTATGGTAACATTTCAGACTGTCCTTTATCTGTGTGCCAAATTTCATAACTTTTTACCATACGGTTCTATGGGCCACTATAGACTCAATAGTGGAAGAAGAATAATCAGAAAGCTAACGATTTCAATAGGGGCCCTTCGCCCCTTGCATGGATGAATCACAATAAGATCAATAACATGCATTTAGAAAATTGATAGAGGTAATTTTCATTTCGTGGATACTTTAAACATTAAACATTTTAAGTCAACGTGAAATGGCATTTACCAACTCTGAATCAAACATGCAGCACTGCCAATTTTTCTATATATAGTGTATTCATTACGATCCCAATCACAATGTATGTCTCCCAATGGTAAGTCGATTCTGATGGCATATTGACTTTCAGAAACAGATCTTGCCCATAATAGGCATTCATTTTGACACAAGAAGGACTGTATTTAATACATGCGGTTTCCTGAATCATAGTTTGTCTGGCTGTGGCAAAAAAAAAAAAAAAAAAAAAAGGCTTTTTGTGATGTTTGTGGCTGAGTTTTTGTTCTCTATAAATAAAACACCAAAGCAGACCCAGTGTTGGAGTGTTTGTGTTATCGGTCTGTGTTTGAACAGACAGGGAAGCCCTGCTGATCGTCCTGCTCTCTTCTGCAGTGAATCCAGCCGCTGTATGACACATGAACAGTGTTATATCACAGCGCTGTTCTGATGGACGTGGGCGCAGCAGACGTGGGATGGAGGGTGTCTGCTGGGCGATAAATGACGAGCCGTCTTCAAGAGGTTTAGAGCTGGTAAGTAAAAGAGGCTTCTACTCATGTTCGTGCATTACAAACAGCAGGTCATGGGTTCGATTCCCAGCAAATGCATTTGCGTACTACCTTGAATGCGATGCAAGTCGCATTGGATAGAAGCATCTGCCAAATGCATCAATGTCACCTGTATGTCAGCCTCCTCAGATGAGCAAAAAACTGTCTAATCAGCCAATCACATGGCAGCAACTCAATGCATTTAGGCATGTAGACTTGATCTGCTGAAGTTCAAACTGTGCATCAGAATGAGCACCAAATGTGAGCGTCAAATAAGCACTCATTACAACCGAGGTCTGCAGAAGATGCTTGGTTGTAACGAGTGCTTATTTGAACTCTGAACATACAACACATTCAACCTTGAAGGAATGTTTCCAGCTGTTTGTTGAATCTGTGCCACAATGAATTAAGGCAGTTCTGAAGGCAAAATAGGGTCAAACCCGCGGGATTAGTGAGGTGCACCTAACAAAGTACACCTCATTCATTTCAGTGCTTTTATAACATTATATGTTTATTATATGTGTGTAGGTTAAATGTACAATTTAATCTCAATTATATAATGTGAAAAATTTGGTTTCCAACTTCTCTCTATGTTTAAAAAAAGATTGAAGAGTAAAGAAATGATAAAAATGCAAAATTGTCTCTTTTTCCAGTCCACAAAATGAACATTTGGTTTCCTCTGCATACGTACATGATGTCATTGAGTTCTGCGCATTCACTTCACTGGGCGGAAGCGCCGGGCAAATGTTGTTAAATGTGTTTTATTGATCTCTACTAGAGTGACGTCATCTATGGTCTGAACTTCACGGTCAGTTTGAGATCTCCGAGAGCTTAGTGTGAGAATCAGCAACGCAGACATTTATGAGCGCTGTCAGTTCAGTCGCGGTTATTCTAGTCTCGCGTAGCCAGACCTTCAGACTGACAGCAGAAGGTCTGGACTCTATTGCAGCTTTCATTGGGCAAGAGGACGTTTGACTGACATGTAACGCAACCAATCACAGTTCGTTTTTTTCCATTTAGGGGCGTGAAAATGTAACGTTGATGTCCCTACAATAACAGACCGGCGTGCATCTAATAAATAATTCTTTCAAGAACGTTGTGCAAGTCTACTGCGACAATGGACTTTACATACTTTTGAAAATCCTACGTTTAGTTGATCCTGGTAAGCGCTCATTGTCACAGTTGTAAACACGACGGCGTTCTTCTTCCACGAGGGGGTTTGGCATCACAGCATTTGTTTCCAGGCGGACCGCTAAAGAACGCGACACACACGTCTTCCGGACATCCTGTAGAATTCAACCAACCAGTTGACGACTTCGAAAATCCTGAAGTGTTTCCAGTTAAGTGTGCCATAGACTACGGAGACTACGGTTATCCCAACTAACAAAAACATATTCTAATAACATTTTGCAAACTTTCCCATTTACTGCAGGTATGGAAAATGTATTTATGAATGTTCTCTGAACGTTCAAAACGTCCAACTTTTCAAAACATTTTAAAAATGTTTTCTTAGTAACTTTTTGAGCAATTTTGCTGAGCGACGTTGCTTGGCCACTTTTCAATTGAGAATGGGCAACACATTTCGTATCCAGACATTTGTTGCCCATTCTCAATGGGAAAGTGCCCAAGCAACATCACTCGGCAACATTGCTCAAAAAATTGATCACCTTAATGGAACATTCCATTTTTGCCTTCAAACATTATGGGATGTTACATTTGAATCTTCTCTGAATGTTCTGAATCCAGTAGAACATTTAAAAAATGTTGAAAAAAAAAAACGTTCCAGGAATGATGTGTATATAATGTTTTTATACTAACGCTTTGAGAACATTATTAAAGACAAAGACTTTATATATAGAAAGACGGTGCACTCGTATTATTATGAATCGGAGAAAGTGCAATGTGCAATATGGCGGAATAAGTCCCGCCTTCTAAATAAGAGCCACTTGCCAATTGACCGTTCGCAAAGACCCGCCTCCTATTGCTATGTCCGACAAGCCATGCCGATCTCTCGCCACACATCATGTTGCATTGCGGAGCAAAGAAGACACTGACAACACGTCGACAGACAAAACACAGCAGGTTACTTTTGATATGAAACAAAGTCTCAAATTTCACATTTTGTAATTTAAAGAAATGTAAACAATAAATACCATTTTGTGGCTCCTTAATGTGTCATGACAGATTGTTGTAGCGCCTCAGATCAAGCGGCTCATTAACTGATCATCTCTTCTTACTAGTTCATTTATATCACCAAATAAACATGAATGAACCACATTTCAAACACAGAAAGACATCATCATTTTTCAAGTTCAAGTCCACCAACGTTAATCTGCTAACTCCCCTGACTGCTTTGTCGGACAAAATGACGGATTCGGCGTTATGATTGGTTAGATCGCCTGTCAATCAAACTCCCGACGAAGCTTGGTCCAGCCTTGAATGCCATTTTTTTGTTGCTGTTGTCATGATTAGAGTGTTTAGGAACAAAATTTATGAGACAGTTGTCAGATTTCATTGGTGATTTCAAATATGAAATTTAATCGAAAGCCTAGCAAACAGTTTTGGAGAATTTGATGTTTCCCCATTCAAAGAGACAGAACCTGCACTTGCACGCCCGAGAGGCGTTTCTAAGATGGCCGCCGAGTGAAATGACTTGTCTTAAAGGGACTTTGTTAAAGACCAGATAACTGAATGAACATTCTTGAACGTTATTGGAAGAATGTTTGCTCATAATTGCACACCAAAGTCGATAACTATAGCCTAACGATAAAGATATGGTTTTAAAAAATCGTTCTAAATGTAAAAGAATAGCAGTGTTCACACCACAGCTATAACGAACGGCACAGAGAAACGATATCGTTTGAATCACTTTCAAAACGATTTGTTTTCCAGCTGATGAAAAATAAATACACTGACAGCCAATTAGAATCCCTCCTGCTTTAAAGAGCGGCAAACGACAAAATTATAGCCCAAGATTATTATCAACAGGACATCGTGCGCTGATGTGGACGCTAAAATTTTAAAATTTAATTCATACAGCGAGTGTTTTAGTTTCACATTTGATTATTCATATTCTGTAGTAGCCTACTTAGTTATAGTTATCATGCCTTAACTGGGATTCTGCATCATCTTGTTTCGAGATCATTGTTGTTTCTCAACATTGCTGAAGTGATTCCCGCTGTGTTTGGTCAGGTGTCTGAGCTCTCTGACTCTGCAAAAGGTTTTCTTGCGCGCTCACATGTTTTATGCATGCGCGCCCACGCGAACCATCTGAATTTCTAAAGCGCCTCTAGTCATCTTAACAACACACCCACTAAATGACACAGAACCTTCAGCGTTCATCATCAACGTCGTCAGCATCTTCCCTCCTCTTCATCGCCATCATCATCTCGTTTATTAGCTTTAGAATCAAACACACTATCGACAAAGTGCGACATTCACGTGTTTTCAATCATTAGCAAACTAGTGTCGTATGCTTCTAGAAAACAATATGCTTTCAGTGTTGGTGGGGGGAGGGTTAATTTAAAAAAGTAATTATATACAAACAAGTGTGATGCATTTCAAAAACTAGTAAACACACATATTCATAATGGAAATAGATTACGAGCAACTACTTTTCATTTCCAGGGAAATGCTCAGAACACACACACACACACACTCAACCAGCACAACACACTCTTGTGTGATTTTTGTCATGAGATGACTTTCTATTTGCATGCATGTTTCTCAAAACACAAAATACTGCCCGCCTCAGTGATCTATTATTGACACTGCAGCGACATCTACAGGTCACGGCAGATCATTACAGGATTTCGTCGGATGCGCTTCTCAGTTTGACAGACAGACGGCGCTGGCGAGTGCCATTAATGTCCTTAAAAATAATCCTCACTTTTAAAGGTGAATATTCTCCTGACAGCTCCTAAAATATTTAGTATTTGGTTTGATATATTTTAAAGTACCAAAACTTAATTTTTAAAATAATTTGTTGAAATGTGAAGGCCAAGTATGGTAACCCATACTCAGAATTTGTACTCTGCATTTTATCCATCCACATTAGTGCACACATTAGGATTAGTGAATATTGAACACACACTCTGCAAACCGTGGACACAGTGATTTGGGGTTAGGCGCCTCAGTCACTTCCTGCCTAACCTTCGGGTTTACAGTCTGACTAACTATTAGGACACAACTGCCCCCTATGACAGCCGCTTCACTCACGGTCTTCTCATGGAAAGGAGATGGCACTTTTTCTCCTTCTTGCTCAAATTTCCTTGAAAAAGCGTAATATTGAACTTGTGCATCTGCCACTGTCACCGCATGTTAATGAACTCTCGTGTACAAAGAAAATTACAGCGTAGGCTACACACAACACGTTAATCAAACTAATAAGTTTGAAAACGGCCGTTGCATTGGTCAATCGGTCAATTAGCGCTAACACATCAGATGACATCTAAATGAACCAATTACTGGAGCTAGGCAGAAAAATACTACAGGAGTGCAAAAACTAATCTCTGCACAAGTCTTATTTTTTCATTATTCCATTTATTTTCCACTTTTATAGCACAAGAGATGCTTTTCAGTTTTGTAGCTTATTGTGATCAGCCCTACAATAAAATGACTTGTGCAAGAGTGTATTCGGTTTACTGCTTAATACACTAGAGGCGGTACTGTACCAACTACCTCAGGTAGACCAAACTAGGTGGAAAAAACTAATTTGCACTGCTGTCTGTTCAAAATGAAGAGAAACCTAGCATTGGAGGTTTGTTGCTTTTTCTTGTACTGAACCCGTATTGAACAGTGACCCCAAAACACAGGTACACACCAAACTGAAACCGTACCATTACACCTCTAGTGTCTACACTATGAAAGTAATCTAGTCAAATGAGTTTGAATACCTCTGGAAGTGGTCAAAATTGGACCAGCTCAAAACACTTTAGACCCCATTTACACCTGTATTTAGCATCATCCACTTGTGGTCCAATTAACCAAAACTCATTTTAATACCAGGTGTAAAGAGGGCCTCAAGCAGCAAACCAGGTGGAATACACCAGTTAGGGGATTTAAAAAAAAAAAAAAGTCCCGTCACAAAACTTGGGATAAAAGGACAATTAATGCAGGTTGATGCAGATTTTATTCCAGATATTATGCTATACTGTATGACTGGAAAAAGCTTTCAAAATAGCATTACAAAATTGGCCAAGTAGTGACAGACTTCAGAGGGACTTAGGCATGCTTGAGTATCAATATGTGCAGGTATATTAGTCCAAAGTCACAAGTAAGACCCAAACGAACAACCCTTAATTTGATAGCATGTGGAACATGAACAGGGGACCAGGTTATCAACTGGCAAATATTTAAGCAAACGGAGGACAGTCAAGAAACATCCTACTTCAGTTGGAAATCAATACCAAAAGACACCAATATTGTTTCATGCAGTTTATTAAAACACTAAATAGACTCGACCAGGTTAACTTCTCCACTAGAAACCACAGTTTGCCCACTAGAGATGGTCTTGAGGTGCGTGTCTCTTCCTGTAAGAGAAATGGTAGGAGCATGAGGGGCATTTAGAGAATTCTTACTGTTCCTGAAGTCACTTAACAGCAAGCACTCACTTTTCCTAGCGCAGCTTTGCTCACAGGAGCCAGAAGAGGGATGGCACACCGCTGTACTACAGTGGATGAAGATCTAACAGAGGGGGAAAATGGTTAAGCCATAGAAGTCACTATAAAAGCACTAATATTAAGGGTTCAGGCTGCAGAGCATACAGTTTCCTGCAGAGGAGCCAGTGATGCTGGATCCACAAATGTGAACATCTTCACAACAAAGCGCTTGTAGTGGGTTGGGAACTGAAGACCAGATGATCCAGCCACCGGAACCAATGTGGTCAGGTAACGGTCATCCTGGTAAGGGCATCTGAAAGGCAGTGTGCGTCAGAAATGCCTTACAGCACACTAGATGGATAAAGACTGGCCTTACTCACCCATCAACCAGAAGGTCCCACTGGGGTAGACTGAGTGGACTGGGGGTTGATGTCGCCCAGCAACGTCCCAGCATCAGGACAATGTTGGGGTCGGTCCTCTCCAAAATGCGCACCTCAACATACACCGGCTCCCGCAGGACTTTTGTGATCGGATAATCAGCATCACTGTAGTAGGACGTGTACGCCTCGTCCCCTGAGGAACAATACTGGTGTTTAACCAGAAACTGCTGCAACCTGGAGTTTCAGAAAGGATTTAGGCATACTTGGGACAGACACTCACCTTCTGCACAGCCTTTGGTGACACATTGACCATTTGCCAGTCTAAGCCCCACCCTGAGGGGTCCAGGTGCAGCTACTGGTGGAGGTGGAGGAACAGTGTTGACCTCCACAACCAGAGCTTCCACAGAAGTAGCAGAGTACCTACACTGGAAGAGAAGCCTGGACAACAAACAGTGGGCTTGTAAAGTTTCTCAGAGACTAAGGAAAAGCAAGAGTATAGGTCACCTACTCAAAATGGCTGTCTCTTGTGATGGAACCAAGTGGTCCAATCCCCACTTCATACGAGGAGGTCATCCTGTTTTCATACACCACATATCCACTGTCCTCCTGCAAACAGCAACACTATTGGCATCCAGTCCATTCTAAGCCATGCAGAACAAAACCACAAGCAGCTACTCACCATCATGCTCGTGCCACATGCAGTGACAGGGAACTGGTATATAGCAAAGGAAGGTGTGGATCCCACAGGACTGCAAGGTGGATCATTCCCACCCAAGAGACGGACTGAATCCAGGCTCAATCGAGGCAGAGTAACATCTCTAGCCACCACTACCACAAACTGACCATCTCTTATACACTGGACAGTCACTGGAACAAGGAACAAGAGCAGGTTAATGCTGAAGATCAGTTTAACATGAACACCTTTACATTGACTCACTCTTACCTGCCTTCCCATAGTAACACTGCTGTCCGTTAAAGCAGCAGTTGATAGCTTCACACTCAGCACCACTGATACCAGGTGGTCCACATTGGATCAGCTCATAATCAGCTACAGCACATTTGTCAAGGGGCTCTGCCTGCGCCACTGGCTGCTTAGGCTGAAACTGCTGAGAAAACTGTGGACTAGCTTGTTGAAGTTGAGGAAACTGTTGACTAGCTTGTTGAAGTTGAGGAAACTGTTGACTAGCTTGTTGAAGTTGAGGAAACTGTTGACTAGCTTGTTGAAGTTGAGGAAACTGTTGACTAGCTTGTTGTTGAGCTGGCTGTTGAAATCGCTGGTCAGTTTGCTGGAACATCAGAGCTTGAGGATTCTGGGGCAGATTACTCCACTGTGGAACAGCATGACAGAAAGCACAAAACCACACACAAAGTGCCAGAAACTGAACAAAACACCAACTTCCTGCCATTGTTCAACAGCTAGTCACATTGCTGAGATGCTGCACTTTGGTCTTTTTGTACTCTACAGATTTGGCTAATTACTGATAATCCCTCCCACTTCATTAACAGTCATGATTCTCCAGACTTGCATTGAGCTGAATTCAGAATAGCATACTAGTATGATTGACATATAAGTAACCATATATAGAGAGAGCTTACAATGCCTAGTTTTATGTCAATCTAACTGTTTCCTTCAAATTCTATCCTTCAAATGCAAAGAATGGTATTTTTCATAATGTTGGGAAGATCACTGAAGGTGTTATCATTAGGCTACTGAGCCAAGAGAATGAAAGCTTTTGAAAGCTTTGAAAGTGAAATCAATTATTATTTGTATAAGCATTTCTTTCTCACTGGAAATGGTGTTGTGTAAACAGCCCCATAGAAAGGCAGTAATAGTACTATTATACTATTCTGAATTCAGCTCAGTATGTGCTTTTATGTATGTTCAATAAGGGTGGAAAAACAAGGAAAACTGAATCTTAAGAACCAATGGAATCACCCAGTTGCAGAAACTCCCACTAATGCAAGTCTGGAGAATCATGACTGTTAATGAAGTGGGAGGGATTATCGTTAATTAGCCAAAATCTGTAGAGTACAAAAAGACCAAAGAGCAGCATCTCAACAGTGTGACTTGCTTTTGAACAATGGCAGGAAGTTGGTGTTTTGTTCAGTTTCTGGCACTTTGTGTGTGGTTTTGTGCTTTCTGTCATGCTGTTCCACAGTGGAGTAATCTGCCCCAGAATCCTCAAGCTCTGATGTTCCAGCAAACTGACCAGCGGTTTCAACAGCCAGCTCAACAACAAGCTAGTCCACAGTTTCCTCAACTTCAACAAGCTAGTCCACAGTTTCCTCAACTTCAACAAGCTAGTCCACAGTTTTCTCAGCAGTTTCAGCCTAAGCAGCCAGTGGCGCAGGCAGAGCCCCTTGACAAATGTGCTGTAGCTGATTATGAGCTGATCCAATGTGGACCACCTGGTATCGGTGGTGCTGAGTGTGAAGCTATCAACTGCTGCTTTAACGGACAGCAGTGTTACTATGGGAAGGCGGGTAAGAGTGAGTCAATGTAAAGGTGTTCATGTTAAACTGATCTTCAGCATTAACCTGCTCTTGTTTCTTGTTCCAGTGACTGTCCAGTGTATAAGAGATGGTCAGTTTGTGGTAGTGGTGGCTAGAGATGTTACTCTGCCTCGATTGAGCCTGGATTCAGTCAGTCTCTTGGGTGGAAATGATCCACCTTGTAGTCCTGTGGGATCCACACCTTCCTTTGCTATATACCAGTTCCCTGTCACTGCATGTGGCACGAGCATGATGGTGAGTAGCTGCTTGTGGTTTTGTTCTGCATGGCTTAGGATGGACTGGATGCCAATAGTGTTACTGTTTGCAGGAGGACAGTGGATATGTGGTGTATGAAAACAGGATGACCTCCTCGTATGAAGTGGGGATCGGACCACTTGGTTCCATTACAAGGGATAGTCATTTTGAGTAAGTGATGTGTGCTTAAGCATATTTCTTAATCCATGACAAATGCTACAAGCTCACTGTCTGTTGTCCAGGCTTCTCTTCCAGTGTAGGTACTCTGCTACTTCTGTGGAAGCTCTGGTTGTGGAGGTCAACACCGTTCCTCCACCTCCACCAGTAGCTGCTCCTGGACCCCTCAGGGTGGGGCTTAGACTGGCGAATGGTCAATGTGTCACCAAAGGCTGTGCAGAAGGTGAGTGTCTGTTCCAAGTATGCCTAAATCCTTTCTGAAACTCCAGGTTGCAGCAGTTTCTGGTTAAACACCAGTATTGTTCCTCAGGGGACGAGGCGTACACGTCCTACTACAGTGATGCTGATTATCCGATCACAAAAGTCCTGCGGGAGCCTGTGTATGTTGAGGTGCGCATTTTGGAGAGGACCGACCCCAACATTGTCCTGATGCTGGGACGTTGCTGGGCGACATCAACCCCCAGTCCACTCAGTCTACCCCAGTGGGACCTTCTGGTTGATGGGTGAGTAAGGCCAGTCTTTATCCATCTAGTGTGCTGTAAGGCATTTCTGACTGCCTCTTTGCGCCTCAGATGCCCTTACCAGGATGACCGTTACCTGACCACATTGGTTCCGGTGGCTGGATCATCTGGTCTTCAGTTCCCAACCCACTACAAGCGCTTTGTTGTGAAGATGTTCACATTTGTGGATCCAGCATCACTGGCTCCTCTGCAGGAAACTGTATGCTCTGCAGCCTGAACCCTAAATATTAGTACTTTTATAGTGAATTCTATGGCTTAACCATCTTCCCCCTCTGTTAGATCTTCATCCACTGTAGTACAGCGGTGTGCCATCCCTCTTCTGGATCCTGTGAGCAAAGCTGCGCTAGGAAAAGTGAGTGCTTGCTTTGAATTGACTTCAGGAACAGTAAGAATTGTCTCTAAATGTCCCTCATGCTTCTACCATTTCTCTTACAGGAAGAGACACGCACCTCAAGACCATCTCTAGTGGGCAAACTGTGGTTTCTAGTGGAGAAGTTAACCTGGTTGAGTCAACTTAGTGGTTTTAATAAATTGCATGAAACCTTAATAGTGTCTATGGTATTGTTTACTGACTGGAGTAGGATCTTTCATGACACTTCTCAGTTTGGGTTTTTTTTATTTATTTTTTTTATTAAATATAGTGTCACACTAAACCAGAGTTCCAGTTTTGGTTCAGTACTGTTGTGCACTCTAACTAAACAATCCAAGCTTCTGCCCAAGCTGTTTTAATTCAACGATGCCAAACTCCAGTTGTTAACCTGGGCCCCCCATTCTTTGTTCCACATGGTATCAACTTAAGGGTTATTTAACTTTTGTCTGTTTGGGTCTTTACATGTGTCTCCAGACTAACATGACTGCATGTACTGATACTCAAGCATGTCCCTCTAAGGTCTTTTTTTTTTTTTTTTTCTCCCCCCAGGTCAGTACAAGCAAGTACAGCATGTGTGTAATAATTAGTATAAATCTACATTAATTGTCCTTTTAACCTAATGTGACACCAGAATTTTTTTTCAGGCTAGTCCCAGTAATGTTAAAGTAGACTGGTGTTTTAATCCCTTAACTGATGGATCACAGCTGGGTTGCTATCTGAGGCCCTGTTTACACCTGGTATTAAGATGATTTGGTCAATCAGGTCACAAGTGGATGATGCTAAATACAAGCATAAACTGGGTGTAAGGGTACGTTTGCGTGACAAAAGAATTTTTTTTTTTTTTTTTTTGGTATGGATAATGTAAAAATGATCCCTGTTCACATGGATCTGTGACAATGATTAAACCCTGTACGCATGCCAGGTCAGTAGTTGGTGACTACACTTTAATATCATTTTCAAAAACTTGCACTTTGAAACCAATTTTCAGGCCTCTAAAATGCTGTTGTCCTGTAAATGAATGGCCAAAACGCATGTGTTCCATTTTTAGTTGAGAAGATGTCGTGTAAACAGCCCCTAAAATGTTTTGAGCTTGACCACTTCCAGAAGTAGTCAAACTCATTTGACTGGATTACGTTCATAGTGGAAACGCTCTTGTCAAATGTGTTTGAACAGCCACAGAAGACCGCCTACTGACCAAGTGTGTAAACATTATGGCAAGTGCACTAGCCAGACAGGATTTCAAATTTGAGGTATGTTATCGCCTCAATTGCAGGGATAGCCTGCACCCTGCTGCATAAAATATTGGGCTATACTGAAGGATTTTGATCTTAGTGTGTGCAGGATGCAGGAAAAGTCTTTATTATATATATTACTGTATTTTATAATGCAAAATTTAAGAATAGAGCAGCTATGGCTGAGGCAGGCTTACAATATACAGGTGCTGGTCATATAATTAGAATATCGTAAAAGTTCATTTTTTTTTTATTGTAAATTATTTAAAAAAATGAAACTTTCATATATTATAGATTCCCTGCATGTAAAGTAAAACATTTCAAAAGGTTTTTTTTTAATTTGTTGATTAGAGCGTACAGCTAATGAAAGTCCAAAATCCAGTATCTCAAAATATTAGAATATTTACATTTGAGTTTCATTAAATGACCATCCCTACAGTATAAAATCCGGGTATCTTTTGTTCTTTGAAACCACACTAATGCGGAAGACTGCTGACTTGGCAATGGTCCAGGAGACAATCATTGACACCCTCCACAAAGAGAGTAAGTCACAGAAGGTCATTACTGAATGGGGTGGCTGTTTACAGAGTGATGTATCAAAGCATATTAAATGCAAAGTTGACTGGAAGGAAGAAATTGGGTAGGCAAAGGTGCACAAGCAACAGGGATGACCGCAAGCTTGAGAATACTGTCAAGTAAAGCCGATTCAAACACTTGGGAGAGCTTCACAATGAGTAGAATGAAGCCGGAGTCAGCGCATCAAGAGTCACCACACTCAGACATCTTCAGGAAAAGGACTACCAAGCCACTTCTGAACCAGAGACAACGTCAGAAGCATCTTACCTGGGCTAAGGAGAAAAAGAACTGGACAGTGAACAGTGGTCGAAAGTCCTCTTTTCAGATAAAAGTAAATTTTGCATTTCATGTTGAAATCATGGTCCCAGAGTCTGAAGGAAGACTGGAGAGGCACAGAATCCAAGCTGCTTGAAGTCTAGTGTGAAGTTTCTGAAGTCAATAATGATTTGGGGGGGCCGTGACGTCTGCTGGTGTTGGTCCATTGTGTTTTATCAAGTGCAAAGTCAATGCAGCCATCTTCCAGGAGATTTTGGAGCACTTTATGCTTCCATCTGCTGACAAGCTTTATGGAGATGCTGATTTCCTTTTCCAGCAGGACTTTAGCACCTGCCCACAGTGCAAAAACTACTTCCAAGTGGTTTGCTGACCATGATATTACTGTGCTTTATTGGCCAGCCAATATGCCTGACCTGAATCTATGGGATATTTTCAAGAGAAAGATGAGAAACAGTCGATACAACAATATACAGATGATCTGAAGGCTCAATAGTGCCTCAGCAGTGCCACAGGCTGATCACTTCCATGCCACACTTCACTGATGCAGTAATTTGTGCTAGGAGCAAGTCATTTGCTGTAATATGTCCTGCCGATCAAGTATTGAGTGCACAAAAGAACATACTTTAAAGAACTTGAACTTTTCTGTTTTGCAAATCCATTTTTTGATTGATCTTAGGAAATATTCTAATATTTTGAAATACTGGATTTTGGACTTTCATGAGCTGTACGCTCTAATCAAAATTTAAAAAAAAAACTTTTGAAATGTTTTACTTTACATGTAGGGAATCTAGAATATATGAAAGTTTCATTTTTAAAAATAATTTATAATAAAAAAATGAACTTATTGATGATATTCTAATTATATGACCAGCACCTGTAATTGTAACATTATCCCATTTGTTAAACTTTTAATCAGTCTGAATTTACAGGCCCATTGCCATGAGAACTCCAAGATGTGTTTCAAAGAAAAAACAATTCAGAATTGCCAAAACATCAACTATTATATTCAGTTAACGAAGGATAAACAAAGGTATACTATTCTGAATTCAGCTCAGTATGTGCTTTTATGTATGTTCAATAAGGGTGGAAAAACAAGGAAATTTTAATTGTAAGAACCAATGGAATCACCCAGTTGCAGAAACTCCCACTAATGCAAGTCTGGAGAATCATGACTGTAATGAAGTGGGAGGGATTATCAGTAATTAGCCAAATCTGTAGAGTACAAAAGGACCAAAGAGCAGCATCTCAACAGTGTAACTAGCTGTTAAACAATGGCAAGAAATTGGTGTGTTGTTCAGTTTCTGGCACTTTGTGTGTGGTTTTGTGCTTTCTGTCATGCTGTTCCACAGTGGAGTAATCTGCCCCAGAATCCTCAAGCTCTGATGTTCCAGCAAACTGACCAGCGGTTTCAACAGCCAGCTCAACAACAAGCTAGTCCACAGTTTCCTCAACTTCAACAAGCTAGTCCACAGTTTTCTCAGCAGTTTCAGCCTAAGCAGCCAGTGGCGCAGGCAGAGCCCCTTGACAAATGTGCTGTAGCTGATTATGAGCTGATCCAATGTGGACCACCTGGTATCAGTGGTGCTGAGTGTGAAGCTATCAACTGCTGCTTTAACGGACAGCAGTGTTACTATGGGAAGGCGGGTAAGAGTGAGTCAATGTAAAGGTGTTCATGTTAAACTGATCTTCAGCATTAACCTGCTCTTGTTCCTTGTTCCAGTGACTGTCCAGTGTATAAGAGATGGTCAGTTTGTGGTAGTGGTGGCTAGAGATGTTACTCTGCCTCGATTGAGCCTGGATTCAGTCAGTCTCTTGGGTGGAAATGATCCACCTTGTAGTCCTGTGGGATCCACACCTTCCTTTGCTATATACCAGTTCCCTGTCACTGCATGTGGCACGAGCATGATGGTGAGTAGCTGCTTGTGGTTTTGTTCTGCATGGCTTGAAATGGACTGGATGCCAATAGTGTTACTGTTTGCAGGAGGACAGTGGATATGTGGTGTATGAAAACAGGATGACCTCCTCGTATGAAGTGGGGATCGGACCACTTGGTTCCATCACAAGAGACAGCCATTTTGAGTAGGTGACCTATACTCTTGCTTTTCCTTAGTCTCTGAGAAACTTTACAAGCCCACTGTCTGTTGTCCAGGCTTCTCTTCCAGTGTAGGTACTCTGCTACTTCTGTGGAAGCTCTGGTTGTGGAGGTCAACACTGTTCCTCCACCTCCACCAGTAGCTGCTCCTGGACCCCTCAGGGTGGAGCTTAGACTGGCGAATGGTCAATGTGTCACCAAAGGCTGTGCAGAAGGTGAGTGTCCCAAGTGTGCCTAAATCCTTTCTGAAACTCCAGGTTGCAGCAGTTTCTGGTTAAACACCAGTATTGTTCCTCAGGGGACGAGGCGTACACGTCCTACTACAGTGATGCTGATTATCCGATCACAAAAGTCCTGCGGGAGCCAGTGTATGTTGAGGTGCGCATTTTGGAGAGGACCGACCCCAACATTGTCCTGATGCTGGGACGTTGCTGGGCAACATCAACCCCCAGTCCACTCAGTCTACCCCAGTGGGACCTTCTGGTTGATGGGTGAGTAAGGGCAGTCTTTATCCATCTAGTGTGCCGTAAGGCATTTCTGACTGACACTGTCTTTCAGATGCCCTTACCAGGATGACCGTTACCTGACCACATTGGTTCCAGTGGCTGGATCATCTGGTCTTCAGTTCCCAACCCACTACAAGCGCTTTGTTGTGAAGATGTTCACATTTGTGGATCCAGCATCACTGGCTCCTCTGCAGGAAACTGTATGTTACGCAGCCTTACCTGAACCCTTAATATTAATCCTTTTTATAGTGAATTCTATTGCATTTATTTTATTAATTTTTCCCCCTGTTAGATCTTCATCCACTGTAGTACAGCAGTGTGCCACCCCTCTTCTGGCTCCTGTGAGCAAAGCTGCGCTAGGAAAAGTGAGTCATTGCTGTAAACTGACTTCAGGAACTGTGAGAATTTAGTCTCTAAATGCCCCTCATGCTTCTACCATTTCTCTTACAGGAAGAGACACGCACCTCAAGACCATCTCTAGTGGGCAAACTGTGGTTTCTAGTGGAGAAGTTAACCTGGTCATGTGAATTTAGTGGCTTTAATAAACTGCATGAAACACTATTAGTCTATTGTATTGATGTGTGGGTTTTTTTTTTTTTTTTTTTTTTTTTTGACTGGAGTAGGATCTCTTGTGACTGGTTTAGTGTGACCCTATAAATCAAACTGAGAACAGAGTTCCATTTTTGCTTTAGCATGGTGTAATCTGATTGAGGTGCTTGACTTGAACCAAATAAGCCAAGCTTCTGCCCAAGCCATTTAATTTAACTATTTGCCAACCTCCAGTTGTTAACCTGGGTCCCCATTCTTCATGTACCACATGGTGTCAAATTAAGGGTTATTAAACTTCTGTCTTTTGTTTTTACATGTGACTTTGGACTAAAATAACTGTGCATTGACTCTCAAACATGCCCAAGTCCCTCTAAGGTCACTTGGCTTTTTTTTTTTTTTTTTTTTGTAATGCCATTTTCAAGGGTTTTTCCCAGTCATGCAAGTACAACATATCTGGAATGAAATGTCTCAACCTGCATTAAGTTGTGACTGGATTTTTGTTCCATGTTAGTCTCACTAATGTTTAATAACAAGCACAATCTACTTTTCAAAAGAGCTGCTTTAATCCCTTAACTTTCCCACCTGGGTTGCTATCTGAGGCCATGTTTATACTTAAGATGCATTTTGGTCCATCGGCTCACAAGTGGAATATAGGTGTAAACGGGATCTAAAATGTTTTGAGCTCCACTTTTGACCATTTCCAGAGGTAGTCAAACTCATTTGACTGGTATTACTTTGATAGTGTAGACACATGGTTGAATGCATTTGAACAGCCACAAGACCGCCTACTGTCCTAGTGCATAGACATTATGAAAAGCGTGCTAGACTTAAGTTTGGTCAAATATGCGTGTGTTGGTGATCTGTGAATTATGTCAGTAGGTCAGTGATGTGTGAGCTTGTATCTGCCAATATTCACACAATGCTGTGTGAAGTGACATGAATCAGCAACAGACTGAACCTCCTGTGCTGCCTGGAGGCTGTTTCCTTGTTGGTGGTTGGACGACCCCTCCTTGGAAACTGCGCTGGAACTATCGGCTGATCCAGCTCCCCATGAGCTGGTTTAAGTCGATCGACAGTAACTCGTTTTGGGTGCCATCGTACGGGGGCCACAGAGAATTCCGATGAGCATCATGACGAATGAATACGAACTTAGCTGCAGAGAGGTCTTTAGGCATCCAAGACACTGCCAGTCCATGATGAGAGATAGGAACAGGTTTGAAAGCATTGATCCTGGTTAAGAGGGCAGAGCATTTAGAAGATAGACTCCAGGGCTTTGTGCTGTCTAGAATGAATCTCTCAGGACACGCAGAGTCTGACCGTATACTAACTGTACCGAAGAAGTTTGCAGCTTTTCCTTGGCAGCTGTCTGCAGGCCTAGCAAGACCCAGAGTAGCCGCTTGATCCATCTGTCATCCTTCAGACTGGCCCTCAGTGCAATTTTGAAGAGTGATGAAAGCGTTCACAGAGGCCTGTGGATGGAATGCTGTAGTATGGTGAAGCTGCACTCACAGAATTCGAACCACCTCCGTCCACAAATCAGAAGTAAACTGGGGGCCACGGTCTGAAGATATGTCCGATGGTGTGCCGAAATGTGCAACCCAAGTGTCAATGAAGGCCCATGCTACATCCGCTGTTGTCGTTGAGGTCAATGGTACTCCCTCCAGCCACCTGGTGGTTTGATCCACCATAGTCAGAGGGTGAGTAAACCCCCGGGAGGGCGGCAGTGGACCCACCAGGTCGACGTTAACATGGTCAAAACGTCGCTCTGGTACCTCGAAAGTTTTCAGTGGTGCCTTGACGTGTCTTTGCACTTTAGCCTGCTGACATGCTACACAAGCTGAAACCCAGGTTCGAACATTCTTCTTCTATCCATGCCAAACAAACTTTGAAGAGACCAGTTTCTGCGAAGATTTCCGCCCAGGGTGTGACAAACCTTGGCATTGTCGAAAACAGCTCACCTCCACTGCACAGGTACCACTGGACGAGGGTGGCCTCTGGAGACATCACCCATCAGCGTAACTCCTGCCTCTTTAAGGCGGACATCTGCTATTTTCAAACTTGAGACAGCCGTTCTGTATGCCTGTACCTCGGGATCAGAATGCTGGTCAGCTGCTAAATGAACAAAGTCCATACCCAAGTGCACTGCTTGCACTGTGGCCCTGGAAAGGCAATCTACCACTACGTTGCTTTTTCCTTCAATGTGCTTGATTTTCGAGGATCTTGATCTTACAGTGTGCGCAGGATATTAGATCAGCTATGGCTGAGACAGGCTTACAATATTATTGTAACATTATCCCATGTGTTAAACTCTTGAGTCAGTATGAATTTACAGGCTGTTACCATGAGAACTCCAAGATGTGTTTCAAAGAAAAAACAATCCAGAATTGTCAAAATGTCAGCTGTTGTATACAACTAATGAAGGATAAAACAACGGCTGGATTTAGAAAGGCAGTAATAGTACTAGAATACTATTTTTAATTCAGCTCAGTATGTGCTTTTATGTATGTTCAATAAGGGTGGAAAAACAAGGAAAACTGAATCTTAAGATCCAATGGAATCACCCAGTTGCAGAAACTCCCACTCATGCAAGTCTGGAGAATCATGACTGTAATGAAGTGGGAGGGATTATCGTTAATTAGCCAAAATCTGTAGAGTACAAAAAGACCAAAGAGCAGCATCTCAACAGTGTGACTTGCTTTTGAATAATGGAAGGAAGTTGGTGTGTTGTTCAGTTTCTGGCACTTTGTGTGTGGTTTTGTGCTTTCTGTCATGCTGTTCCACAGTGGAGTAATCTGCCCCAGAATCCTCAAGCTCTGATGTTCCAGCAAACTGACCAGCGGTTTCAACAGCCAGCTCAACAACAAGCTAGTCCACAGTTTCCTCAACTTCAACAAGCTAGTCCACACTTTCCTCAACTTCAACAAGCTAGTCAACAGTTTCCTCAACTTCAACAAGCTAGTCCACAGTTTCCTCAGCAGTTTCAGCCTAAGCAGCCAGTGGCGCAGGCAGAGCCCCTTGACAAATGTGCTGTAGCTGATTATGAGCTGATCCAATGTGGACCACCTGGTATCAGTGGTGCTGAGTGTGAAGCTATCAACTGCTGCTTTAACGGACAGCAGTGTTACTATGGGAAGGCGGGTAAGAGTGAGTCAATGTAAAGGTGTTCATGTTAAACTGATCTTCAGCATTAACCTGCTCTTGTTCCTTGTTCCAGTGACTGTCCAGTGTATAAGAGATGGTCAGTTTGTGGTAGTGGTGGCTAGAGATGTTACTCTGCCTCGATTGAGCCTGGATTCAGTTCGTCTCTTGGGTGGGAATGATCCACCTTGCAGTCCTGTGGGATCCACACCTTCCTTTGCTATATACCAGTTCCCTGTTACTGCATGTGGCACGAGCATGATGGTGAGTAGCTGCTTGTGGTTTTGTTCTGCATGGCTTAGGATGGACTGGATGCCAATAGTGTTACTGTTTGCAGGAGGACAGTGGATATGTGGTGTATGAAAACAGGATGACCTCCTCGTATGAAGTGGGGATTGGACCACTTGGTTCCATTACAAGGGATAGTCATTTTGAGTAAGTAGTGTGCTTCAGCATATTTCTTAATCCATGACAAATGCTACAAGCTCACTGTTTGTTGTCCAGGCTTCTCTTCCAGTGTAGGTACTCTGCTACTTCTGTGGAAGCTCTGGTTGTGGAGGTCAACACTGTTCCTCCACCTCCACCAGTAGCTGCACCTGGACCCCTCAGGGTGGAGCTTAGACTGGCGAATGGTCAATGTGTCACCAAAGGCTGTGCAGAAGGTGAGTGTCCCAAGTGTGCCTAAATCCTTTCTGAAACTCCAGGTTGCAGCAGTTTCTGGTTAAACACCAGTATTGTTCCTCAGGGGACGAGGCGTACACGTCCTACTACAGTGATGCTGATTATCCGATCACAAAAGTCCTGCGGGAGCCGGTGTATGTTGAGGTGCGCATTTTGGAGAGGACCGACCCCAACATTGTCCTGATGCTGGGACGTTGCTGGGCGACATCAACCCCCAGTCCACTCAGTCTACCCCAGTGGGACCTTCTGGTTGATGGGTGAGTAAGGCCAGTCTTCATCCATCTAGTGTGCTGTAAGGCATTTCTGACGCACACTGCCTTTCAGATGCCCTTACCAGGATGACCGTTACCTGACCACGTTGGTTCCGGTGGCTGGATCATCTGGTCTTCAGTTCCCAACCCACTACAAGCGCTTTGTTGTGAAGATGTTCACATTTGTGGATCCAGCATCACTAGCTCCTCTGCAGGAAACCGTATGCTCCAGCCTTATCTGAACCCTTAATATTAGGTTTTTTTTTTTTTTTTTGACTTCTATGGCTTAACCCTTTCTCCACTCTTTTAGATCTTCATCCACTGTAGTACAGTGGTGTGCCATCCTCCTGGCGCCTGTGAGCAAAGCTGTGCTAGAAAAAGTGAGTGCTTGCTGTAAACTGACTTCAGAAACTATAAGATAGCATTTAGTATCGAAGTGCCCCTCATGCTTCTACCGTTTCTTTTACAGGAAGAGACGCTGACTTCAAGACCATCTCTAGTGGACAAACTGTGGTTTCTAGTGGAGAAGTTAACCTGGTCTTGTGAATTTAGTGGTTTTAATAAAGTGCATGAAACTCCATATTGGTGTCTATGGTATTGGTTTCTGACTGGAGTAGGTTCTTTCATGAGTGTTCTTAGTTTGATTTATATGGTTGCACTACTAAACCAGAGGGTGGTTTTTTTTTTTTTTTTTTTTTTTTTTTTTTTTTTTTTGCTTTAGCAAGGTTGCGCATTCTGACTCAGGTGCTAGACTCAAACTCCTGGTGTGTAAGCCACAAATTTCATTTATGAAGGGAATGTGTCCAGATAAACCCAAAACACTTGCAGTCTGTATAACTCATAAATGCATCTTCATTCTTGAGTCTCTCCAACAGTGTTTAGCTTTAGCCATGTTAGCAAACATTCACAAAATGCATGCCATACCTCTGTGATCTGATATGCTGCATCACAAACAGTTTAATGATCTAGTTTGAGTTATATTTGCTGTGTGAACTTCCTGTGTTATTTATCCCTTAGTGTATTGGAATCATGAGTTTGGGGACAGGGAGCAAGAGTTCATTTGCATTTAAAGGTACACACACCAAATCAGCACACTTTCTCCCACCCAAATACAGGCAGTTAAAACATAGTATAATATATCCATGGGGTATTTTGAGCTGAAACTTCAGACACATTCTGGGGACACCTGAGACTTATTACATCTTGTAAATAAGATCACCTTTAACTATATCAAATCAATATTTGGTGTGACCACCCATTGCGATTAAAACCGCTTTTGTCCTAGGTACACTTGCGCAGTTTTTCAGGCAGTTTTGCATCTTGGAGACTTTGCCGCAGTTCTTGATTTAGTCTCTTTCTTTTCTTTTTTTTTTTTTTTTTTTTTTTTTTCATGTAATCCCAGACGGACTCAATGATGGTGAGATCAAGTCATACCGACTGTTGCATACAAAAATCTCACTGGATTATTATAATTAATGGCAAAATGAGTGATTGGAAATGTAAACTGAGATTTCCTATTGACACACTACAGCAAACTTTTAAACTTTTTTTTTTTTTTTTTTTTTTTTTTTTTTGTGTGAAAAATGAAATACTAATGTGCCTAAGACTAATATATATATATATAATTTCTCAGATTTTTGAACTGGCATCTTAAACTTTGCCTTTGTTTTGATAATCAATGTTTTCAGTCTTATTTTCTGTTGGCACTGCAGAACTTCCAGCTTGTGATGCACCATTTCCTGTGATTATGACTTTTGTAAGTACATTTATGCATTAATTTGACATTTAAACGATTGTGTAAATGCACATAAATGTACAAATATTTCTATTTCTGTCCCCAAATTCCACTTATAAATGGACGACCCCATAATTCAATATCCTGTCTCAATAAACCTTATGGTCAGAACCTTAAACATTAGTTTTTATTAATTCAAGCAAACTGTTACAGTAAACAGTTACATACGTTACACGGTATACAGTATTTTAAATCATGTTTAATCTTTGTTTCTGAATCTTTTTTTCCATTTGGAACATAGAAACAGCGAATGCTGGAGAAATGCAGGCAAAAGTAGTAACAGCACAATACATTCAACTCATCAACATTTATACAAACCATAAGGCCTAAGAAAGAGGAACAAACGTTCAGTCTGAACACCGACAGACGATGAACTGTAACCGTTTCATTTCATCTCTTGCACATAAAGATTACAAAGTCTGTTTTGTAGTGTCACCAGGTCTGTTCTCATGTTTTGGCAAATAATTATTATTGTTTTTTTTTCGTTTAAAAACTGAGAAATGCAATAAATTACAATTTATAGACCCCAGAAAAAGGCCACACAGGTTTGTTTTTTGTTTGTTTTTTACCTTTATGGGAAGGTGTCAGTATTTTGATGGATGAATCTCATGAATGTTCAGGTCATATTTAACCCCCAAAAGACATTTCTAAAAAGAAAATTAAGGCCTTTTTGGGAACACACACACTCACACACACATATATATAATGTACTTTTAATATAATTTTTTTAGATATATTTTTTTGAACATTTTTCTTGACATTTAAATATTTGTTTTGCCCAAATTATCATGACTGTAATTGCAAAACAAAAGATTGAATTGTCATGAAAATAATATCACAATGCAAAAACCAAAAAAAGGTTTCATTTTCCTAATGCAAAACTTGATTGTGATTGGTCGTGGGGTGAAATATGACCTGAACAAGAGATTTTATTCCTTCTTGACACCTTAATAAAATCATTCCTTCATTTTTTTTTCTTTAACTTTGTCCATCACAACCGCACAATGACATCAAACATCACATCTCTGAAATGGAAGAACGGTTTTGATGATATATAAAGTATAATAAGCATCCGTCACATTCTGATATGAAACCTTGGATCCGTGAGACGTTCCTGTCGTGACCAAAAGAGGTCGCTGCCGTCCGTCTCACGCTGAACAATAACCACAAAAGAACCAGTTTTGTTGTTCATACTGAGAATTAAAGACAGACAGATTCGAATGAAAGAAGTATGACAGATAAAAAAACCCTCCAACATTGTTATTTTTGTTCATCAATTGCACAACAAGTGGAACATGTGGATAAAAAACATTAAAGCAAAGCATTCTGGGAACATCAAACACAGCCGTCTGCAGTCCTGATGTTTCCTGAATTGAACTACGACTGATCGGAGTGTTTATGGGAAACTCTTATTAGGAGAGGAAGGTTAACTGAGATTTCATGTGCCATTTTTATGCCTCCTTCCTGAAGTCTGTGTTTCTCTCTCATTCCATCCAGTCGACCTCATCAAACTCGGAGTCGTCCTCGGAGTCGCTGTACTCCACAGCGATGCGGCGGGACAGGATGGTGGCCACGTCGTTCCCCACGCGCTCGTGTTTGGCCTCTTGTTCCCGCTGCTCCTCCACCTTCCTCAGCTGGATCCCTGAGAGACACAAAACTCCTCATATAAGATCTGCTTTTTCTCTCACAATCTGAGTTTCAGCACTGCTACTTGTTAATGACTGATGCATCTAGTTTTTTTTTTTTATTATTAATAATAAATTATGCTAATTTATTATATTCATTTATTTATTAAATTTTTTTTAATTATATTTTTAATTATATTATATATATTATATTATTGCATTTATATTTTTATTAATTATACATTTAAATTAAGTTGCACTTATTGCATCCATAGTTTTTATTAATTATATATTAATTTACTAATTTCATTTATTTATTATATTTATAATTTTATTAATTATATTTTAATGACATTAATTTATTAATTGCATTTATTTATTGCATTCATAACTTTTATTAATTATATTTTTAATTATATATTAATTTACTAATTTCATTTATTTATTGCATTTATAATTTGATTATATATATGTACATTTATTTATTAATTGTATTTATTGCATTCATATTTTCTATTAATTATATATTTTTAATTTATTAATTTCATTTATTCATTATTTTCATATTTTATTTATTATATATTGTAATTATATTAATGCATTACTTGCATTTATTTATTGCA
The DNA here is from genome assembly GCF_019924925.1 of Ctenopharyngodon idella. Classification (NCBI taxonomy): domain Eukaryota; kingdom Metazoa; phylum Chordata; class Actinopteri; order Cypriniformes; family Xenocyprididae; genus Ctenopharyngodon; species Ctenopharyngodon idella. The sequence continues at coordinate 33,145,612 of NC_067239.1, read as the reverse complement.
TTTATATTTTTATTAATTATATTTTTAATTATATACTAATTTACTAATTTCATTCATTTATTATCTATAATTGTATTATTATATTTTAATGACATTAATTTATTAAATGCATTTATTTATTGCATTTATATTTTTATTAATTATATATTTTAATTATATATTAATTTACTAATTTTAATATTATGTCTATCATTTTATTAATTATATTTTAACGATATTAATTTATTTATTGCATTAATATTTTTAACTAATATTTTTATTAATTTGATATTTTTTTAATTATTATATAAATATAATTTCTTAATTGCATTTTTTATTGCATTACTAATTTTTATAATATATTTTCAATTCTATTCATTTATTAATTTCATTTATTAGGTTTTTTGTTTTGTTTATTAACTATCATTGTTTGTCTAAATGCCACATAAAATACTAAAGTTTTCAGCTAAATTAATAGGCTTGGAGCTGTTCAATAATAATCAATTTCTGAATATGCAATTTAGTCTGATTGAAAACCATAACCATAACTCCTCCTACCTTTACGGATGGCCTCCAATAGAACGCTGCGGGCGTCGCTGATTGGCGGCAGGTTGGAGGGATACCGCTTGACCTCGTGACCCGAGTGAGTGGGCGGCGACGAAACCGCTCCTGATGGGAAGGAAGGCATGGAGGGCGGGCCTGAGGATGTGCAGGGGGAGGAGCTTCTGTTTCCTGGGAGGGGCAGAGGAGGAGGAGGGGGAGGCGGCGGCAAAACCGCTCCATCGCCGCCTGTGGGCAGAGCCTTGTCCTGCTGTCCGCGGGCGGGAGATGAGTGTAGGGGCGGAGCCACCGGAGGGGGGGCGGGGTGCAGGACGCCTGGGGCGATCTGGAGGGGGGCGGGGGGAGGGGGGATGGCCGGAGGCTGCTGGGAAGGTAAAGGAGGGATTGGAGGTGGGGCTGAACCTCGCATTCTTGAACCTGATTGGCTGGCTGGCAGAGGAGGAGGGGGAGGTGGTAAAGGGGGAGGGGCTGGGGGTGGGGCATTCGAGTTGAGGAAGATGGGCGTGCGAGCCGGAGACTGCGTGACGCTGTCGGAGAAACCTGAGCTGGAGCTGGAATACAGAAAGACGGAGATGTAAGTTCTGATCCGAACCCTCGTCAAAATCATATCATGATGCAAATGTTACATATTTTTATGCTTGTTTTGCTATTAGAGTAACATATTGTTAGCTTGCTTCCTGAGTCTCTCCATCAGTGTCGACTTTTGAACAATGTAAGGCTGAACACTTTCGTCATTTTGGCTGCGTGAGATTCTCCAGCTTTGTTGTTGTTGCGCGACCGAAGCGTGAGCTGTTAAAGCTCCGCCCTCTTCTGGAAAGGGGGCCGGGAGCAGCAGCTCATTTGCATTTAAAGGGACACACACAAAAACGGCGTGTTTTTGCTCACACCCAAATAGGGGCAAATTTGACAAGCTATAATAAATGATCTGTGGGGTATTTTGAGCTGAAACTTCAGACACATTCTGGAGACACCAGAGACTTATATCACATCTTGTACATTATAGGTTCGCTTTAAAAACTATGTTGAAATAATGCAGGCTGAAGCACAGACCATCGATTAACACCATCAGAGCTCACAGTTGGTCTGTCTTTAAAGGTTTATAAGTTATCGCTAGAAATCAATTCCCCTATGGAGGAAATGAATGGGGTTTTTGCTGTCTATATAGGGAGCACAGCTAGTGTTGAAACAGAGTGATAGAGTTTCTCTGTTCAGCTGTTTAAATGTTGCTTCTTGATTACATTATTGATTTCTACACATCTTTCTGACACCGACACCATGTTTGTTTATGAGTCTCTACAGTAACATTGAGTGAATCTGAACCTTCAGCAGAAGTGCAGAGACTCTCAGTGAGAGAGAAGAGCAATTATAACAGCACAGCCATCCTATAGACTACAAACACACAGACAGAGAGAGAGAGGCACTGACCCACACAGGGAGAGGTGCATTGTGGGTGAACGCTCACAGTACACAGGCTGAACAATGATCTGAGCTGAATGTGGTGTTATGAACACATGCTCTCACGGTCACAAAACGCCTCCGATCCGTCGCACTGGATATTTATTAATATAGTCTGAATAATGAGAATAATACTTATTCTCTATATAAACCTTTTTTGGAGAAATTTTAATTTATTGATTTAAATACATTTATTTAAATAGTCTGAATAATTAAGACATTAATAATTAATAATTGGACAGTCTCTATATGAACCATTTTTTTCTTTGAGAAATGTTTTTTCATTTATTTATTTTAATGTATTTATTTAAATGAATTTATTTAAATAGTCTGAATAATGAGACATTATTGAGTCTCTTTAGGAACCTTTTTTTTAAAGAAATTTTAATTTATTTATTTTAATTTATTTATTTAAATGATTTTATTTAAATAGCCTGAATAATGAGACATTATATTTATTTATTATTTTAACATATTTATTTAAATAAATGTATTTAAATAGTCTGAATAATGAGACATTATATTTATTTATTATTTTAACATATTTATTTAAATAAATGTATTTAAATAGTCTGAATAATGAGACATTATTTTCATTTATTTATTTTAACATATTTATTTAAATACATTTATTTAAATAGTCTGAATAATGAGACATTATTTTTATTTATTTGTTTTAATGTATTTATTTAGATAAATTATTTTTTTATTTATTTTAATATATTTAATTAAATAATTTTATTTAAATAGTCTGAATAATGAGACATTATATTTATTTATTATTGTAACATATTTATTTAAATAAATTTATTTAAATAGTCTGAATAATGAGACATTATTTTTATTTATTTGTTTTAATATATTTATTTAGATAAATTATTTTTTTAAATTTATTTTAATATATTTAATTAAATAATTTTATTTAAATAGCCTGAATAATGAGACATTATATTTATTTATTATTTTAACATATTTATGTAAATAAATGTTTTTAAATAGTCTGAATAATGAGACATTATTTTTATTTATTTATTTTAATGTATTTATTTAAATAGCCTGAATAATGAGACATTATATTTATTTATTATTTTAACATATTTATGTAAATAAATGTATTTAAATAGTCTGAATAATGAGACATTGTTTTTGTTTATTTATTTTAATGTATTTATTTAGATAAATTATTTTACTTATTTTAATGTATTTATTTAAATAAATTATTTTTTATTTATTTATTTTAATATCTTTATTTAAATAATTTGATTTAAATAGTCTGAATAATGAGACATTATTTTTATTTATTTATTTTAATGTATTTACTTAGATAAATTATTATTATTATTTTTTTTTTATTTAAATAAATGTATTTAAATAGCCTGAGGAAATGAGAGATTATTGATTCTCTATATGAACCATTTTGAAATGGAGAAATTTTAATTTATTTATTTAAATAGGCGGAACAATGATCTGAGCTGAATGTTGTGCTATAAACACACGCCTCAAAAACATCTCGCTAGATTTTTCTTTGATGTTTATTTTACTCTTAATATTTGAAACAATATATTAATGTATTTAAATTATTGTAATCACATGTTTTTATCATAATTATTATTAATATACCTTTATATTCATCATTCATGGGTTTCAAAATATATTGTCGCAAACATTAAAGCTACAATAAACACTAAAACTAAAAAAGTTGTTTTTTATTATAGATCATTGTTGCTGTTTTTATATCATTATTATAGATCATTTAGATGTGTGTGTTTGTAGGATGGTGTGTGTGTGTGTACCTGATAACGGAGGCTGGTTTGACGTCGGGCGGGTACGTGGGCGGCGGCGGCGGAGGGTCGTGCGGGCGGCCGTACGTTCGCTCTCCCGTACGGCTCAGGAGTTCGTTCATCTGAGAGTACGGCAGCGCGGCCAGAGAGAACGGCCCGTCCAGATGATCGATGTACATTTGCCTACAGCAGACAGAGACATTATAATAAACGCTCAGGTTACACATGGAGAGAAGGTCACGGACCACAACATTCAGAAAATAGATGTTCATACGGACTCTAATATTTCAGCAAATCATCTCACTGTGTGTCTTCAGCACAGTTATCAACCAAACAGTCATTCAAACACACAGTATATACATTAATTATTAAATTAAAGTTGCTGTACGTCATTTCTTTCCATTTATTGACTCTATACAGGAGTATTTCATAATTCTCGTAATATTTTCATGATGTTCTCGTAAATGGATAAGGTGTTATCTTTAAATATTTTTGGTGAAGTTTGAGTAAATGTTGTGTAAAAATGTACACACACACACCTGTGGTCATGGTACGTTGCTGATCCGTTCGTGTCTTTGTGTTTGTCTTCCATGTCGTCATCAGCAAGCTCCGCCCCTAACGCCATCTTCTGCCACTCCTTCTTCCGGTCGTGAGGCGCCCGCGGGACTTTCTCGGGGTCATGAGGGCGGTCGATGTTCTTCAGCTGGACAGACAGAGTGACAGACAGACTGACCGTTAGTTTGGTCTCAGCGCAGGTGAATCACTCAGAGTTTCTCTATTGTGATGCAGAAGCAGGAGCCAATGAAGACTCTCAGAGAGAGAAAGAGAAAAAGAGAGCGAGCAGAGAAGAAACGAGAGGTTTGTTTGTTGAACGTCAGCATCTGTTCATCCATGTGTTCATATTTCACTCATATTCCTCTAATGATCAGAGATATCAGGAGATATATGAACATTATCACACAAACACACAGAAATCGACATGTGCGTCAAATCTGTTGCTTTATTTTGTCTAAGATTGAATCTGATGAATTTAAATTTGTGTACCACAATATTATTTATATTCTTAAACAATACATAATAGATGTATACTCATATTCACTCCTAAAAGCAACAGAAAAAGTATTAAAATTAACAAATGCAAAAAATTTTTTCATTGATAAAATAGTTTAAAAATGCAAAAAATATTTTAATAATTTTTCAGATGTTTATTATATATTTTTATATGAATTATAATATATATACTTTTTGCATTTTTTTATTTTATAATTTTTTCTGTTGCTTTTATGAGTTTTTATATGTGTATGTGTGTATATATATATATAAGCATTTTATTTGCATTTTATATTAATTTATAATTTTGTTCTGTTGCTTTTAGGGGTGAAATATGAGCAGAAGTTTATTATACATGTTCTTTATTTTACATTCTGCATGTATATATATATATATATATATATGTATATATATATATATATATGCGCCTATATTTGCATTTTTTTTTTAAATTAAATTTGAAACATTTTTCTGTTGATTATAGGGGTGAAATATATGCAGACATTTCCTCGTGAGACTCTCCAAGTTTGAAAACGAACCAATTACACACTTATTCCTGACTAGCAAAACACACACACGCACACGCGCACACGCACACACACACACACACACACACACACACACACACACGCTGTGGAAAAGCTCAGACAGACAGGAAACAAACAAATCTGGGTGGCTTGAGTTTCTGCATTAGACTTTAGACTGAAAATGTCACGAATCAAGACTTTATTTAAGAACAGCCGAACCCATCGCACACGCGCGTCACTGAGATGTCTGTCAATGTCTGTTAGTCGCTGAGTTATTGAAAATTAATGCACATTAAATTAATTAATATACATTCAGTTCAATAATTCAATGGTCACTTATATTACAACTACCACATGTACACGTCTTCATATTGTGTTTTCTCAAAACATTTCTGTGTAATTTACAGGGTTATTATAGTAAAGCTAAAAATTACACTAAAACTATAACAGTATAATACTATAGTAAGTGAATTAACTCTTCGGAGGGTTTTGTCAGACGTCTCAGCGCCGGCGTGAGGTTTTGTTCCCTGTGCAGGTCAGACAGAAGCAGCTGACAGTGATCATACGGTGGATTGAAGCGTGTTCTCGGCTGGTTCACGTACCTGCACTGGAAGGTCTAAATATTTATAGACCTGATCATACATGTGGGGATCCTGCAACTACAGAACAAAACGACAAAAGAAGAACCAAGGGCACAATTTAACACACAGTAACACAATAGAGTCAAACATAAAGGTTTGTTTAACAAAGAACCGAATGAATGACAGTCGAGAAATATCAAGAAATGACAAAAGAAAAAAAAATTCGGATGCACAATATATCTCTGACAGTGTTGGGTAAGACACTAACAGCTACTAATTACATCTTCACCGGTGTGATTAGATTACTGCACTAATTACTCTCTCTAAAAAGTATTGCATTACTTTTTAATAATTATTTTCTAAATCCAATATCAGTTCAACAAAAGGATAACTTCATTTTACTGAGCATTTAAACTGCTCAAATAAATAATATAAAATAGCATAAATTATTCTTGAACTGACCAAAGTATTTAAAAAGAGAAGGTGACATTAAAAACTAATATTTTAACATTAGACGTTACATTTTGATATTACATCCACTATTGGTTTATATAGAATTGTTCTGTAGTCTATACAGTATTTAATGCAATTACATCAGAAAATCCCTTTCTTTACTTTGACAAGGGAAAAGTAATTAAATTACAGTAATTAATTACTTAGTAATGCATTGAACCCAACACTGATAACAACATTTTTGAAAAAATAAAAAAATTGACGTGAATTGATTGATATTAGAAGCAGAAAAGAAGCAAACACACACACACACACACACACACACACACACACACACACACAGAGTAAATAATCAGTTTTTGCAACGTATAAAATAAATGTATAAATTATGAAAAAAATAAAAAATATTTTTGGTAAAATTAACAAAAAGCTTACACTTTTAGAATTTTTTTTGCCTCTTTTCTATTTATAAATATTGTAAATAAACATATAAAATAATATTATATATAGTAAATATAATTTTGCAATATAAAAAATAATTGTTGTAAAAATAACAAAAGATACTTACATTTTTTTCTCTTTGCGTCTTTTCAAATTTAAATAAATAATTGTAAAAAATTAAAAAAAAATGTTTTGGCATCTTTTCTATTGATAAATACTGTAAATAAATACATATAAAATAATATTATATATAGTAAATAAACATCATTTTTCAATATATAAAATAAAGGTATAAATTGAAAAACAAATAATTTATACATTTATTTTTGTAAATTTATTTTTTGTAAATTATTGTTGTAAAAATAACAAACAGCATACCCTTTTAGATTTTTTTGGCATCTTTTCTATTGATAAATGTTGTAAATAAATATATACAAAATAATATTATATATATAGTAAATAAACATAATTTTTAGTAAAATTAAAATATTAATTGAAAAAAAAATTATTGTTGAAAAAATAACAAAAAGCATTTTCTCTTTTCTATATATATATATATATATATATATACATACCGACACACACTAAATTTAAACATTTTTTTAAAAAAAAAGACAAAGTATACAAAATCTTTTTGCTTCTTTTCTCCTTTTTCTTTTGAGAATGAAATATGGTTCAGACATTTTTATTAAAAAAAATATAAAGCAAAAATAATAGCTGATATCAGTATTGATTGGTGCATCATGAAATCAAACTGATCAGATCAGTGTGTAAAACAGGAGTGTGATCTGCACATGTGACTGTAGCGTCAGTCATGCGGCTCTAACTGTCCGCCATAACGCTTTAAACAGCTGCTCATGCCGTGAAATCATCCTGCTGTCACTGACACATTTCTGAAATGACAGAACGACGTGAACACAAAAGATCTGAAGGACAGTTTAACAGAAACTCATGCAGAGAACATGCGAAATTAAACCTGTGTGGAAGAATATTTCTCAACATACATCTACATTATGTGATGGTGGAGATCGGGAACATTGTGTTGTTTGTTTTGGACCCCACTGACTTTCATTGTATGGACAAAAAAGGTGATTCTCACAGTGTTGTGAATGCAACGTTAAAATAACGTTTTCGTAAATGTGGAAGAAACGTTCATATAATGTAGACAGTAAAGCCCAGATAGAGTGTGTGTAAATCAGTGAATCACTAAACAATAAATTCCTGCGGTGAGTTTAATTACTGTTACAGTCAACACACACACACACACACACACACACACACACACACACACACACACACACAGCTTACAATAACAATTGACAGTCAGTAATACTAGTAACTACATTTATTATTATAATTGCATCTTATTTTAGTTTCATCAAGCACACAAAATCAATCAAAATGACAAATAAGTCAAGATCAGAAAGTGAACGAAGCCTGATATCAAACCGTCTGTGAGCGTCTGTCCTCCCTGCTCTCTCCTCCCGCCATCACTGCCGCATGTCATTCGTTTACTGAAGTGCTGACATCAGCACTCTGTGTGTGTGTGTGTGTGTGTGAGTGTTTGTCTTTTATTCACTCTGACGGTTTAGAAATCCAAGGATCTAAAATGTTATTTGATCAATAAATAATGGCAACATATCTGTTCTATTAACTCATCAAAATAATTTTACCAATTTAAACACTTTTGGAGAAAAAAAAATCTTTTTATGCAATTTCAAGAAAAAAAAAGAAAAAAAAAAAATCTCCCGATGTGCTTGTTTGTAGGGATGCACAATTTGGCCAAAAATGTTTAAATTTCAACTATAATAATATAGCCTGTCACATAATATAATATAATATAGTGTAATATAATATAGTGTAATATAATATAGTGTAATATAATATAATATAATATAATATAATATAATACTGTATATACAACAGTTCTTTCTGATTCTCGAATCTGATTGGCTGAGAGGTCTTTCCAGCCATGTGATATTTTAAGCAAACCCACCATATTTTTATAGATACTACTGTTATTTTGTAATGGAATGTAGTTTTAAGAGTTTTTTAGGCGAGAATGTAGTTGTTTAGACCTCAGATATGCGATTTATATGTAAACATATAGCGCCTATTTGAAAATTTGTTTAGATGCTTTCGGAGATGTGAGTTCCAGCGGCCGTTCAGCGCTCGTGTACCCGCAGAGAACAGCTTCATCACGGCCAGTCCTTTGGGTATTTTCCGCTGGCTCGTGTTTAAACATGAGGTATAATTCGTTTTGGGTATATCAAACGGACAATCTTTGGTCTTGGTCTAATAGATTTGGCTCAAGAGCTATATAAGGTTTAATTACTTTATATTTACATTGAAATTAAATCCTGTACTAACTGGAGCGCTGCTTTTGTACGTTTGACTGAACTGTTGCTTGTGTTTATTTCCTGTTTAACTTCTTATACTGTTATAATGGCTATTTCATTTAAATATTAGTGTTCAGTAAATAATATTTTATATAAATAACATGCCGTGTTTTTTGGTTTTGAGAAAGAGTCCGTTAGTGATTTCAACTTCAGTGAAAGTTACATTAATATGCCATTAGATGGCGGTAAAGACTGTCTTTATGAGTGAGTCAGTCTTAAAGACTTTTATATTGAAATGGACTGAAACAAGGAAACAAGGACGTTGTTTTTACTTTAAACAACATCTTACGAGACGCAACTGACAGATGCATCGACTAGCGCTGTCATGGGAAATCCTCTTATATGTTAAAAGGACAAAGATATCGCTTTCCTCAGCCGACATTCAAACTGATTTAGTGATTATGAATATAAGATTGACCTGAAGAATATCAGCTAGATGCAGGTCATACACTCGCTCAGGTGATCTCTCTCTCATAATACTCTACATATTACAGTGAGTTTCAATGAAGCGACTCAACGTTCCTTCGTTACGAGTTCTAAAGTGACGTTTTACAATTAGTAACGGAGGCTTGGGTTCAACTGTTAAACTGTCAACTTGAGATTTGAATCCGTGGCAGAAGGAAGTAGTTACTCACAAAAGAGGGTTTTTAAAGACACTCCGTTGTTGTTTCTTATTTATTTACACACTTGTGTTGTATAAACGCAATATCACACGAGTAGCCGTGCAATATGGTTGTATATCAGCATGCTGTGATTACCTACAGCCGAATCACAGCCGTGCTGATATACAGCCATATCGTACGGTTACAAGTGTGATATTGCTAATATAATATAATATAATATAATATAATAATTTTTACTTTAAAACTGTAAAATACAGTAATATTTGTGGCTGTTTTAATTTCTTCATTTTCAAACATTCAAACATCAAGCTTTTATTTTGCCGCAGGGATCCTGAAAGGGGGGGGGGGTGTAATGCTATTTCATGCATTCTGACTTCTTTACACTGTTGTGTTCTCATGCTAAACATGGCCAAAGTTTCAAAACACGAGTTGGATGTATGACGGAGTATTTCTGTGCCACATATACAACTTCCGGTTGTGGACATGTTTCGCCGAATTTTTTTCAAGTATGGCCTGTATGACATCATGAAAGGGCAGAATTCCTGGTATAGGCACTTCTCCCTGATAAGCGCGCGCAAACACATCACCCAGAGCAAGAGCAAGAGCCGCCCATCAATCATGCTTCATCAACATACGAAAGGCAAGAGATTTTTCAACAATGTCCCAGTTCAGGGGCTGCACCCTTCGAAGGCTGCATACATCATCGAGGCAGTCTCATTTAAGAAAAATAACTGTTAGATTGCAAAGTAAGAAAGAAATTACAGTATTTTACACCTCACAATGAATATGTCAATTTTATTACGGTTACTTTTCTTAAATATGACATTCTTGATGACGTATGCAGCCTTCAAATGCGACCTCCGGAGGACGCAGCCTCCGAAATGAGACTCAGCTCCTGGCACCGAAGGAGTGTGTTTTTGGTTTTGAGGGAAAGATTACCTTTTTCAGCTTCCCAAAGAACCCAGCGTTAAGGGAACAGAGGATGAAGTTTGTTTTTCCGGGGCAGCAATGGAGTTGTGCACGTATGTTTGTTTGTTCCCGGGATTTCGGTGATGAATGCTTTGTAAACAAGTCCCAGTTCAGCGCTGGATTTGCAGATCATGGGTGGTAAAGCTGCATCAGATGTCTGTGTTTTGTTGGCAATCGGCGCACAAGTGCATAAAATGTAAACAACACAAATGTTTTTGTTCCCTTTTTATTTATTTATAATGATTTCACAGCTAGCTGACAGAAAGCTGCGCGCGCTCGTTACTCTTTAGCTCCGCCCACGGCACTGACGGCAGACACGCCTCCAGGAGCTCGGCTTTTTTTGGAAAGACTCGGTTTAGCGTATCTATCTTTTGTAAATATGATAAAACTAAAGACTTTTCGGAGATATGAAGGATGCAATATTACTCTATATGTACTCAAGATTAGCATGAGATTGGCAGAAACTGTGTGTGATACCCCACCTTTAAAGTTTTTTCTCTAACAGCCAATTTATAAGCGCTTTTCATTAAAATTTTGTGAAGATGGTTGGTTGGAGTGTTTTGTGTTTTCGAATGCACATTATTAGCAACTAAACCTGAGTCGGTGTGGAGCAGCATTACTGTGAATAGAGTCGCTCTGCTCACATGTAAATAAACACAGAGCCGCGCTTCACTAGCGTAGCACATACGTTTATTTCATGAATAAAGATTTGATAATCGCACTCATGATTTCGATTGATTGTGCAGTCTGACACCTGATGGTTAATGTCTGTGTAGTTAAACGTTTCCTCTGCGAATCTCTCCTGACAGGCAGCGGTATGCATATCAACACATCTATTATTGTCCTCACACTGAATTCTGAGAGTGTTAAAGATGGCATCGCCATGGTAACGGAGTGGGGGGGGGCATCATTACTGGCACTGGATGCCACTAACCAGCTGACGTTAACTGGGTGTGTCTGATTTCAGTTAGACATTTCATGGCACATTTCATTTCTTATTTATTAGAATCAGCATATTAGAATGATTTCTGAAGGATCATGTGACACTGAAGACTGGAGTAATGATGCTGAAAATTCAGCTTTGATCACAGGAATAAATTACGCTTTACTATATATTCACATAGAAAACAGCTGTTTTACATTGGAAAAATATTTTACAATTTTACTGTATTTTTGATTAAATAAATGCAGCCTTGGTGAGCAGAAAACAACAAAAACATTTTAAAAAATCCTAATGATTCTAAACTTATGTATCAACTTTGTCTCAGATGCGTCTTACTGTCATGCAGTGAGAATATATAGCTTTAAAATTAATAGCTTGGAAGAATTTAATGAGAGATGTTTGAGTTCATATTGAGATCTCTGACGCTTCTGAAGCTCTAGAGGAGACACACGTGAGATTACTAGGGTCTTTTTCTCAGCCTCAAATTTCTCCCCATCCGATGCATCTGAATGAGAAAGTGAGTGTTGTGTTTAATAACGTGTGTCTCGTTGCTTTCAAAGCCGCTCAACACGATCCCAGCGGGTGACAGACTCCTGCCGCTCAGAGCTCTTCTGCTGTAAGAGCCTCAAACCCACATAATTCACAGTGTACAGTATGTGTTCAGAGCAACAGCAAAGAGCTTGTGCACAGTTTAGACAAGTCAAGTTGAGATACCGAACAGGACCACTTAAACCAACCGCCTTGACCTGACTGCATGTACTACAGTACACGGATCTATTCAGAATTACTAAACACAGCAACAAATCCAAACATTACCCTGAATGTGTGTGGAAACAACGTGAATGTACTGAGCGCATATACACGGTTTGCGCATTAATATAACGGAATGACAGACATCACTCATTATTCAATTTCTGTATATATATATATATATATATACACTATATTGCCAAAAGTATTGGGACACCCCTCCAAATCACTGAATTCAGGTGTTTCAATCACTTCCATGGCCACAGGTGTATAAAATCAAGCACTAGGCATGCAGACTGCTTCTACAAACATTTGTGAAAGAATGTGTCGCTCTCAGGAGCTCAGTGAATTCAAGTGTGGTACCGTGATAGGTTGCCACCTGTGCAATAAGTCCATTCGCGAAATTTCCTCACTACTAAATATTCCACGGTCAACTGTTAGTGGTGTCATAACAAAGTGGAAGCAATTGGGAACAACAGCAACTCAGCCACAAAGTGGTAGGCCACGTAAAATCACAGAGCGGGTCAGCGCATGATGAGGCTTACAGTGCACAGAAGTTCAACTTCACGTGGCCTTCAGATGAGCTCAAGAACAGTGTGTAGAGAGCTTCATGAAATGTGTTTCCATGGCCGAGCAGCTGCATCCAAGCCTTACATCACCAAGTGCAATGCAAAGCGTCGGATGCAGAGGTGTAAAGCACGCTGCCACTGGACTCTAGAGCAGTGGAGACGTGTTCTCTGGAGTGACCAATCATGCTTCTCTGTCTGGCAATCCCATGGACGATTCTGGGTTTGGCGGTTGCCAGGAGAACGGCACTTGCCTGACTGCATTGTGCCGAGTGTAAAGTTTGGTGGAAGGGGGATTATGGTGTGGGGTTGTTTTTCAGGGGTTGGGCTTGAACCCTTAGTTCCAGTGAAAGGAACTCTTAATGCTTCAGCATACCAAGACATTTTGGACAATTTCATGCTCCCAACTTTGTGGGAACAGTTTGGGGATGGCCCCTTCCTGTTCCAACATGACTGCGCACCAGTGCACAAAGCAAGGTCCATAAAGACATGGATGAGCGAGTTTGGTGTGGAGGAACTTGACTGTCCTGCACAGAGTCCTGACCTCAACCCGATAGAACACCTTTATTAGAGTGGAGACTGTGAGCCAGGCCTTCTCGCCAACATCACTGCCTGACCTAACAAATGTGCTTCTAGAAGAATGGTCAGAAATTCCCATAAACACACTCCTAAACCTTGTGGAAAGCCTTCCCAGAAGAGTTGAAGCTGTTATGGCTGCAAAGGGTGGAACAACTCCATATTAAACCCTACAGATTAAGAATGGGATGTCATTAAAGTTCATGTGCACGTAAAGGCAGGCGTCCCAAAACTTTTGGCAAGATAGTGTATATCCATGGTCCAGTTCTGATGCTCACATGTCCACTGTTGGCTCTTTCGGCGGTGGACAGGGGTCAGCATGGGCACCCTGACTGGTCTGCAGCTATGCAGCCCCATATGCAACAAACTGTGTGTATTCTGACACCTTTCTATCAGAACCAGCATTAACTTCTTGAGCAATTTGAGCTACAATAGCTCGTCTGTTGGATCGGACCACATGGGCCAGCCATCAGTGAGTCTTGTCCGCCCATGACCCTGTCGCCGGTTCACCACTGTTCCTTCCTCGGAGCACTTTTGATAGATACTGACCACTGCAGACCGGGAACACCCCACAAGAGCTGCAGTTTTGGAGATGCTCTGACCCAGTCGTCTAGCCATCACAATTTGGCCCTTGTCAAACTCGCTCAAATCCTTACACTTGCCCATTTTTCCTGCTTCTAACACATCAACTTTGAGGACAAAATGTTCACTTGCTGCCTAATATATCCACCCACTAACAGGTGCCGTGATGAAGAGATGATCAGTGTTATTTGCTTCACCTGTCAGTGCTCATAATGTTATGCCTGATCGGTATATCATTATATATATTAACCAGCTGAGCTACAATCCCACTATTGTAAAATATAGTATATTGTAAAATATATATGGTTAGTTGCTCTCTAGCACGTGTCTGGAGTGTGTGAGCGACTCGAGCTCATCTGACTTGCACTTTCAGCAATTTTCCAGACATCACTCATCCACTCGACTAATGTAATCTAGTCCGTCTAATCTAATGCAGCCAATCCCACTTCCACTCCATCTACACACTTAATATGAATGAATGACGGGAAGAAACCTCAGCGCTCTAGACATCAGCTAATCTCATTCTGTGTGTGTGTGTGTGTGTGCAGACACAATCACTGCGCCATCGGTTCTTCTTTCCTCAGATCACAAAAGGCTTTTAAAAAACTTGTTATATGCAAATCTGTGCATATTTAAATGATTATGTATGATCTGCATATTTCAAATGTTTAAAGTAGCCATGCAAAAGAAATTTTGATTTTATGTTTGTTAAAATGTTTTGTTTAAAGACAAGTACATATTTTAACCTGTAAGTATCACTATCATATATACACTTTTACCACAGTAACATCAGAGGAGAGACGAGAGAATCTGCTGTCATGCGTAAAAACACAATCTGCTTCTAATTAGCCTGTGATTGGCCTGCTGTGTGTGTGTGTGTGTTGGTCTGTAATCTAAACGCAGTCAGAAAACACCTCATGTAAAGAAAAACAGCTCATTCACACACATGCTTTACACAAACTCACACGGACACAAAAGCAAGGTGGTTCTAAACCAGCTTAACTAGTGCTCTCTCGTCTTAAATGTCCTGTTAAGTCAGTAAAAACACATGTAATTGTCATAGTTCTGAACAAAAAGACATCAAAACATTGACCAATGAGACATTGACCAAAAATGCATCAAAAACATTGGCCTCAAATGCCACACCCATTCTGGTTGTTTCATTTGCATATAGACCACGCCCCTCTCACGCTGGCCTGCCCCTTTTACCTTCTGTTTCCGCCTCTCTTTCCTCTTGTCTTCTGTGTCCTGCAGCATTTTCTCTCTCCACAGGTCGAAGAAGTACGACGGGTTGGTGTAGAACTTCAGACCTTCCTTCCCATCATCCCTAGAGGCAGATGCAGATCAAGTATGTTGGCACACTACCTACTATTATTAAGCAAAAAATTAGTATGCGGTATGTATACAGTACAGAGTGTGAGACTACCACAGAGACTATTTTTCAGAAATGTGCAGTAACGAGAATACTAATGGAGTGCTGTATCCCACAATGCAATGCATTATAATATATATATAACTGGACACCACTCGCTGATTTAAACATGCAACATAGAAATAATGATCTATAATATTATTTATATAATATAATTAGTGCTGTCAAACAATTAATTGCAGTTAATCACATCCAAAATAAGTTTGTTTTTACATAATATATGTGTGTGCTGTGTATAATTATTATGTATATATAAATACACACACACACATGCATGTATATATTTAAGAAAAAATTATATTTATATATAAAATATTTATATTTATATATAGTATAAATTATATAGATGTATATACAGTATATACTTGCAAATATTTCTTAAATATATACATCTATGTGTGTATTTATATATACATAATAATTATACAATCATTTGACAGATTAATATAATCATTTTTGTGATTTAAACATGCAACATAGTTGTACTTTCCCCCCTTTATTTTATTTCTTGCTTGACACATTTTTGGTGTCAATGTTGAAATTGTTTCCTAATTGTGTCTTTTAAGCCAATTCAGAGCAAATACATAAATATTGAGATATATACAGAACGCTGCCAAAAGACAGAAAAATATTTAGATTAATTTGATTAATTAATAATATTTTGAAATATTCATTAATATATAAAAACAAACAGCCCCAGTTAGCAGTATTCCAACACCTCTATAATCCCAGACTGTGATTTGACATCAGGTTTTTGAGGCTGAACACAGAGAGCTGTGAAAAGAGCTAGAAATCACCAAGCGTGTGAACGACTGATATTACACCTCCTCTGTTTCTCACATTCGCTTTCTGACTTTGTACGTTTTTCTCCTTCATCACACTTTCTTTCTCGTTTTCGCTCGATTAATTTGAGTTTGCTGGTTAAAATGGCAAATGAGCTAAGACAAGAAGAAGAAGAAGAAAAACAATACAGCACAAATGAAGCAATTAACACCTCCAGACTCTCATGACAGGCCAATCACTGCTGTAAATAACACATTCAGAGAGTTTCATCTCCCACATGAAGAAAAACATGTTTGAATTCAAGCTGCTGTGGCTGTTTTACAATCTGAAATGCAAACTTAGGAAAGTAATATTTCATAAACAAGTCATTAAAACACTGATAATAATAATAAATGTTTCTTGAGCAGCAAATCATCATATTAGAATGATTTCTGAAGGATCATGTGACACTGAAGACTGGAGTAATGATGCTGAAAATTCAGAGGAATAAATTACACTTTACTATATATTCACATAGAAAACAGATACTTTAAATTGTAAAAATATTTCACAATTTTACTGTATTTTTGATCAAATAAATACAGCCTTGGTGAGCAGAAGAGACTTCTTTCTAAAACATTAACCAACTTTTGAATGGTAGTGTACATGTAACTATTGTGTATATTTTCTT
Organism: Ctenopharyngodon idella; assembly: GCF_019924925.1. Classification (NCBI taxonomy): domain Eukaryota; kingdom Metazoa; phylum Chordata; class Actinopteri; order Cypriniformes; family Xenocyprididae; genus Ctenopharyngodon; species Ctenopharyngodon idella. Next base: position 33,128,491 of record NC_067239.1, on the reverse strand, counting down.
CTTGCAAATGTGTGACTGATATTTAAAAACGGCTTTGCAATGGTGCTTCTGTTAAATATAACCTGAGGATTGAAGACAAGCACAAAACTACTGTTGAGGAAAATGAGCGATACTGGACAAAATGGGATGTCTAACATTTTTAGCAGGAGTGTAAGAGTAGAAGACAATGGTTTTACAGGAGAGGAATCATGTGTGCTGATGTCTAATGAAATAACCTCCGGTGCTGCTGTCTTTATGAAGTAATGAGCAAACGTGTGAAGAGAGAGAGGCTGAGAGCGAAAGCTCATGCATATTACGCAGCTCTCAAAATAAATGTTCCAGCCTCTAGTAATGAGCATTAATCCCAGAAACACTGTGTGACGCACATATGCAAACAGCAGCAGAAACTGCATGAACGAGAGCAAAGACGGAGACGTTGTCACTCTTTCATTGCTCAAGAGACTCAAGAATGGAGTTTTAGTTACAGTTCATGTAAATATGTAACTAAAAGTCCTCAGGAGAAACAAAAACGGACACAAATGAGTCACCAGTCGTCATCCAGTAGGAGTATAGAGCTATAAAATGAATGTGAAGCGGCTCACATCATTTGATGGAAAATGTTTGAGTTTGTATTGAGATCTCTGACTTTTGACTGCAGACAAGTTTGAGATACATCTGCGAGGTATTTGATGTCCATTTAATTTCATTGCTGTCTCAATGCAGTTTTACAAATACTGAGGTATTCTATAGACTGGAAGAAGTTTGGTGTTCGATTTACTTTGAAAAATATTTATTTACTAGTAAATTTCACCAATAATTAAAGAATCAGCAAACAACACATTGAATTAAATGTGAAATCTTGAAGTAGCAAGACTAAAATAGTATTTTCTTGTAAATCTTGTTTATCCAAAGGCCGTTGGTCTGATGTGCATGAAGTTAAATATGTAGCATCGGAAGACAGTCCTGATAAAAATTTGTCTTTTTTACTGTTATTAACCATTAAAATCGATGATTTATCGCATAGCTTGGCTGTGACCCATAATTACTTAAAAACCTGTATATTGTTAATGCAATGTCCGAACTTCACAAAAAATGGTACAGATGGACATCAGGACAGTCTGAGTAAACATGCCAAATCTCATTAATTTACAGCGATAGGGGGCGCTATAACGTAAGAAAATATTTTCTTGTAAAGCGTAGGATGAATTCAGGGTGATTAGGACTTGAGATGAATTGGAAAAAGTGTCCCAATCAACCTTAATTCACCCTACTTCAATTATCTTTGTTTTATTTTACATTTATATTTATGCATTTAGCAGATGTTTTCATCCAAAGTGAAAACAACAAACGCAATTTGTCAATGAATTCATAATATTTACAAAATTTTTTACAGTGTATGGTAGAATGTTAATCTAATGATTGGCCCATCTCAGGTGGCTTTACGCACGTGATTGTATGTTGTGTATGAGGTGTAAATGTCGTTCTGACCTGTAGGGCGTGAGGATGTTCAGCGGTGGAGGTTGTTCGCACAGCTCGTACGTCTCCTGCATCGGGACGGGCAGAGACTGACGCTCAAACAGCTGCTGGTCCTGGATGGTGGAGCTGCGGAAAGCCTTCCTCATCGTGATGTCCTGAAGAGACACTGAAACACACACACACACACACCGTATCAAACATCATTCAGTGACTGACATCTACATGTCTGGAGGTGAGTGTAACTGAATTTACAGATCCATCTTTGGACTGCATTTGTGTCTTATCTTGTGGAGTTTGCATGTATGATTTATGCATTATAAAATGTAAATAAAGCAGATTTAGATTGAATCACATCAAAAATAATAGATGCCAATCGGTCTCAAGTCAAGTCACATTTATTTCTATAGCTCTTTATACAATACTGATTGTTTCAAAGCAGCTTCACAGTAATAAACAGGTTAATGTTGTAAAATGAATTTAATTTAAACTGTGAAGCAGCTCTACAGAAGACAATAATAGTCTCAGAACCTCAGTCTAAATCCACACTTCTGAATCCTCCATCATGTTTGAATTTGGGCTGAATTTCGTATATTTTCCTGGGCTCTGGTTTGAATTCGATAAATGCATTTTAAGTGTACATAAAGCAGATTTAGATCAGGTCTAATCAACAAGATTATCCACAACAGTCAATCAGTCTTAAGAATCACAGAATCTAAATTCTTCAGTCTAAACTCTGAATCTGGACATCTTTACATTTTCCCATTTTCTTTCACTTTGAATTTTTCAAATCTGTTTAGCCATTGGTCCAACAATCTGCATTAAGTCTAACATGTAGCATCAAGAGATGGTTCTGATACAAATAATTTTACATTATATATTATTAAAAATTTTAAATTTGAGATTTATCTCATTGCTTGGCAGATTCGAGCCAACACGTTTTAAATGTGACCCATAATGACTAATTGACCTGTATATTGTTAATGCAATGTCCAAACTTCACAAAAAATGGTGCAAATGGACATCAGGACAGTCTGAGTAAACATGCCAAATCTCATTCATTTACAGCGATAGGGGCCGCTATAACGTAAAAAAATATTGTGCAACTTGGGATCATAGAAAGTGAAATTTATCTATAGCATCTTTTTACAAATATGTAAATTGTGATTATTATTGTTTAAAAAGCAGCAAGTCACTCAAACCTGTGTGTCACAGTGATTTAACTTTTGTTGTAATGCACAACCTCAAGTGAGGTTTTATCACAAAAGTCACAAAACAATCTCACTCTCAAACGGTGAAGCTTTGGATGTTTGTCTTTCTCTCGTAAAGCGAAGAGTGTGTTTGGTGCTTCAGCAACTTTCAGATTTTTGTGTCTGTCTTTCTACACATATTCTCATTTTCTTTGTCTCTTTCCTGATATCCAGGTGTATTTCCATCACTCTTTTTTCCTTGTGTACAAATGTCTTTATTTCTCTCTGGCTGACAGGCAGCTGGTGACACTGAGGTTGATGGGAAATTAAAATGAAATTAAATCATTTGAGTGGCAGAACGCAGTCACGCTGTCTGATGTCAAAGCAATCACAGCCCAACCGAGAGCTGCTATCATCGCCATTGTAATCGTCTAATTGTCCCAATTATTGTCAGACAATAAGGACGATTCTTACTGCTAAAGTAATTTATGATAATTAGCTCATTTTGCATGCAAATGCAATTGATCTGTTTCGTGACCAATGTTCAGGGTCGCTCAATTATGCTTTTTTTAGGTGGTACTGGGTAACACATGAAAAGATACTATGAATAGAACTTATCTGTGGTGTTTTTTAAGTGAAGCAAAATTACTAGTGCTACAAATTGCTCAGACTTGATAAAACAACTAAAAACATCCCGCAGGCTTACATCTTAAGAAAATATTGAACTATTTAAAGTTGTTTTTAAAGTGCATTCTGTCTGTGAGCGACGTCTGAAGGTCTGGAGGAGCATCAGAGGACGTAAATGAGCTTCAGAGGGGCGGTTCTGTATATGCATTGCATTATGTGAGGCAAACGCCGGCATTTACTCAGGCATCCACTGAACGTTTAAGTGCTTTGAGACACATTAACATTTTTTCTTTTGGAATTAAAGGCCATGCATCTCTCCACGGTTTATGTTTTGACTCTTGTGGACGTCTGACCTCGACGGACTGATCAGAGGAAATGAACCGGAGAAGATTTCTATGTCAAAGAGGGCGGAGCCTCAGAGCCACACCCACCTATTACATCATCACCACTGACCAATGGTAGTTTGGAACACACACATGCACCACTTTCAAGAAAATAAAGCTTTAAATTTTTGTTCGTTTTGAAAGATAAGAAGATGCCCTTGTGAAAAAGTAGCACACTTTAGCATAATTTCAAAAAGAGTACTTATTGAAATAATATACGCTAAAAGAATATATTTAAGTGTGAACTAAATGTAATGTTTTTGACGTTTACATGACAGTTTTTTTTAACTAAAAACGGAAAACTTTTTATGTGTTTTGGCCGTTCATTTACACAACAATGTGTTTTGGGGGCCTGTAAATGCAAACGTTCGAAAACGGGCTTTTGAAAACGATACCGTTATCGTTGTAAACTACAAAAACGTGAATTTGTGAAAACTGTGACATCATGCGCATGAGTATTATGTGTTCAGTCTATAGGCGTGTAGTGTTTCTTTACAAAGTGACATCGCCATCTACTGGCCTGGCAGCAGAATACAGCGATTTTAATCGTTTTTTTATGGATTCATGTGAACGGGGATCGCTTTGACCACGTTGTTGTCTGTATGTAAAACTTTTCAAAAACGCAAAGGAAAAACGTTTCCATTTCACTTTAGTACATTAGTCAACACATTAAAATAAGTGTACTTCTTTGAAGCACAACAAAACATTATTACAATGTATTTTAAAGTAAAATATTTAACTTGACAATATTAGGCCTACAAAGTGCACACTTAAGTGGCTTTTTATTTTATTAAAATATTATCTGCGAATACAGTTTTTAAAAAAGTATACTTTGAAGATTTTAAGAACACTACAACCACACAGTCAATACAATTAAGTGCACTTATTTTTAAGAAGGGTGCTTAAACCTTTAAAAAAAAGTCAACCTCAAGAAGTCAAACGAAATATTATATTTTATTTTCTATTTGTTTTACATGATGTTTGCAAACCTATACTCAAAATATAGGTTTGTTCATTATTTTCTGGCTTAAATATTAAATAAATATACAAAATAATTAAAACATATATAAAGGTATAAGTCGTTTAAGTAAATTGTCAGTGAATTGATTTTTAAGAGACGTTTGTGAAGCTTTTATGGTGTTTTTGTTTATTTTGGAGCTTGACTGACATGATTTGTATGCCGTTATAGGGCAGAATTTCTTCTTTTGTGTTCCACAGACAAACAAGCAGCTTGTGGGTTTGAAACCACACAAAGGTGAGTAGATGACGACAACTTCTGTGGGAAAATCTTTACATGCAAAAAAGCCAAAGCCACAAAAGCTGTCGATATCTGCAGGCCGCAGTGAAAGTGCTGCAGGTCTTCAGAGGAACATAAAGGCAGAAGGGTGAATGAATAAAGCCATAAAGACTCATAAAGAGCGTTTAAAGCAGCGGATCCTTTCTGACATGTTTCAAAAGGAAAGAGCCGTGAATCATCAAACACTCTCAATGAACACACAGTCATGCACGAGTTTTACCTGGAAATATCTCATGTGTTTGTGTGTGTTTATTGGCAACTCTAATCCAGTGTATCAATCGTCCTGTATAGATCGTGTCGATCTGGATTTATTAATTCACATCAGGTTATTATAATTTTTAATTAAAAAATTTTTTATTTGCCTAATTTTAAAGTAAATACAGTGAAAGTAAAATATAAATAAATAAAATGAAGTTTAAAACATTTCAACATTTCGCATTTGTTCAGTTTAGGTAGTTTTTGTGTTACCCAGCTCCTGGGTCAGACGTAACAACCCAGCGTTTGGGTAGTTTTTGTGTTACCCAGATCCTGGGTCGGACATAACAACCCAGTGTTGGGTAGTTTTTGTGTTACACAGATCCTGGGTCAGACGTAACAACCCGGGGTTTGGGTAGTTTTTGTGTTACCCAGATCCTGGGTCGAACGTAACAACCCAGCGTTTGGGTAGTTTTTGTGTTACCCAGATCCTGGGTCGGACGTAACAACCCAGCGTTTGGGTAGTTTTTGTGTTACCCAGATCCTGGGTCGGACGTAACAACCCAGCGTTTGGGTAGTTTTTGTGTTACCCAGATCCTGGGTCAGACGTAACAACCCAGTGTTGGGTAGTTTTTGTGTTACCCAGCTCCTGGGTCGGGCGTAACAACCCAGCGTTTGGGTAGTTTTTGTGTTACCCAGATCCTGGGTCGGACGTAACAACCCAGTGTTTGGGTAGTTTTTGTGTTACCCAGATCCTGGGTCGGACGTAACAACCCAGCGTTTGGGTAGTTTTTGTGTTACCCAGATCCTGGGTCGGACGTAACAACCCAGCGTTTGGGTAGTTTTTGTGTTACCCAGATCCTGGGTCGGACGTAACAACCCAGCGTTTGGGTAGTTTTTGTGTTACCCAGATCCTGGGTCAGACGTAACAACCCAGTGTTTGGGTAGTTTTTGTGTTACCCAGATCCTGGGTCGGACGTAACAACCCAGCGTTTGGGTAGTTTTTGTGTTACCCAGAATCCTGGGTTCGGTCGTAACAACCCAGCGTTTGGGTAGTTTTTGTGTTACCAGATCCTGGGTCGGACTAACAACCTAGCGTTTGGGTAGTTTTTGTGTTACCCAGATCCTGGGTCGACGTAACAACCCAGCGGTTTGGGTAGTTTTTGTGTTACCCAGATCCTGGGTCGAACGTAACAACCCAGGTGTTGGGTAGTTTTTTGTGTTACCCAGCTCCTGGTGGTCGGGCGTAACAACCCAGCGTTTGGGTAGTTTTTGTGTTACCCAGATCCTGGGTCCGGACGTAACAACTCCAGGTGTTGGGTAGTTTTTGTGTTACCCAGATCCTGGGTCGGACGTAACAACCAGTGTTTGGGTAGTTTTTGTGTTACCCAGATCCTGGGTCGGACGTAACAACCCAGTGTTTGGGGATGTTTTTGTTGTTACCAGATCCTGGGTCGGACGTTAACAACCCAGTGTTTGGGTAGTTTTTTGTGTTACCCCAGATCCTGGGGTCGGACGTAACAACCCAGCGTTTGGGTAGTTATTTGCTGTTACCCAGATCCTGGGTCGGACGTAACAACCCAGCGTTTTGGGTGTTTTTGTGTTACCCAGATCCTGGGTCGGACAGTAACAACCCAGTGTTTGGGTGGTAGTTTTTGTTGTTACCCAGCTCCTGGGTCGGACGTACACAACCCAGCGTCTTGGTAGTTTTTGTGTTACCCAGATTCCTGGGTCGGACGTACAACCCAGCGTGATTGGGTAGTTTTTGTGTTACCCAGCTCCCTGGGTCGGACGTAACAACCCAGCGTTTGGGTAGTTTATGTGTTACCCAGATCCGGGGTCGGACGTCACAACCCAGCGTTTGGGTAGTATTTGTGTTACCCAGATCCCTGGGGTCGGACGTAAACCAACCCAGAATTTAAATTTTTGGGTGAACTATAGCCTACCTTTTATAGGTTTTTTTTGGAGAAATTATTATTTTTTTTTAATGAAATGATACTCTAAATAAGAAACTAATACTGCCAGTAGGTGGCGGTAAATGTCTAAATGAGTCATTCACTCATTCAATTCGTTCAAACAGCTGATTCATTCAGGAATGAAGTAAATGGCTCTCTATATGAATGAGTCATTGAATCATTGGTTCACCCGATTCGTTCAAAATGCGAATTGCGTTAAATGCATTAATATTTTTAACGTGTTATTTTTTACCATAACTAATGAATTAAATTAACACTTTAACTAGGGCTGTCGATTTACCATGTATAAATATATAAGAGGAAAGTGTATTTTTGGTGCTCTGTCAGTTCATTTTAAATGATCCTGCAGTGTGACAAAAACATTTTTAATAGTACAAATAATTCATGTAAGTTCATGCATTCGGCAGACGCTTTTATCCAGAGCAACACTGCATTGCATCCGCATTTATTTTATTAAATTCATGCATTCCCTGAAAATCGAACTGGTGATTTCAAGATTTTAATAGAATTTTTTAAAATAAATGTCTACAAAACAATTAGCTGTTTGAAATCATTTTAGATGTTCATCATGTTCAAATTCAGCCGTCAAACACCTAAAGTGCTGCAGATCCTCCAGGGCTTTTCACTTCGGATCTTTTTACATGTCGATCTGCAGCAGAATTGGATTGACGGAGCGCTTCGGATGTGTCCTTACCGACACGGATCACTTCATCCAGGCCGGATCTTCTCAGCGTAACACGGCAGTAATTCTCTGTTCACCATTACAGTTATTACCCTCTTAACAGCTCACAAAAGAGAGCGTCTCACCCCAGCGCCGCCGGCTTTATTGGACTGAACCGACGGACGGACGGCCGAGAGACGCTGCTGTCTCACCGGGTCTGTCTCCGTAATA